>NW_026758180.1:0-1074 GCF_022355385.1 Mustela nigripes
GTTGTTTCTGCGAGTCAGGGTATGGCACCTGGTGGCAAGCCCAAGTCAGCCCTTGGGACAGGTGGCCAAGGAGATGCTGTCCCCTTGGGACAAGAGGCACAGGACAGGCCTGCCTTCGGCCCAGACTCCTTCCTCAGAGTGGAGCAAGCGACCCTGCCCTAGTCATCCCCTCATGTCTCCTTAGCAGCCAGGCTTCCATCTCTCCGCACAGGTTGCGGGAGACACTTGTAATGCCACCGACCTGCTGTTCGTGCCACGGCAGGATATCATGTTTCCCGAGCGTTTCCCGACCCCAAGGCCAACGGCTCCTCTTCTCCAGGGGCGGCATGTTGCGCCTTCCCCACACTTGCTCCTGGGGAGCGCAGTGACAGACGAGTGCAACCACGCTTCTCTCTCAGGCAGAGGGGATGCTAGGGCAAAGAGTATTTCGCTCCATGCGGGTATCTTCCACCGTGCTGCGCAGACTAGCTCAGGCAAGAAGCAGCAGCATCCCCAAACCAAACTCTGATTTCCCAATGAATGCTGTGCTTTCCCAGAGAAGATGCCCGGGGAAAGAGCCTTTCGCTGTATGCGTGTTTCTCCCACTGTGAGACTGGGCTCAAGCAAGCAGCAGCAGCAGCAGCAGCCCTCAGTACCTACTCTGATTTATCAGCAAATGTTGTGATTTCACAGATGCTATGGGCTTGGAGCGAACCGCACTTCGCCCCTACTTCCTCAGCAAGGCTGGGTTTGCGTCAGGGAAGAAGAGCTGCAGGAGAGCTGGTGCCTCTTGTGCCTTGCTTTCCCGGGCTCCATGTTCGGGTCCTGGATTCACACTGCCAGGCCGAACTAAGCAGACACAGCCACAACCCTGCAGTAGCGTACGTAGCCTAGGATGGCACCCTATGCACACTACCATCTCCCAGTGTAGGCATCGCTTGGCCTTTTACCTTGGCGCTCAGGCGGACTCGCGGACTACGACATTGCTTTGCCCACAGGAAAGGACAGGTGACAGGATCCCTGCACACTGCCCGTGCACTGATAGGGTGCTTTGGGGGACTGTCCCCACCCCTTTTCCTTAAACGCCGTGCCTCC
>NW_026758181.1:0-1074 GCF_022355385.1 Mustela nigripes
AGCTCCCAACTGCAAAGATACTTCTACAGGACAATTGAGACCTGTTGTTTGGCTCCAGGATAACGATTCCGAGCAGGGTTCTAAGGATGGATGGCTGGTAGCCTACCTCGCATTCCAATTGTCTCCAAGCAAGAAATCATTTTAGATATGCTGGATCCGCGGGAGCAACCGAGGAGGCTGAGTTGAAATGGACTCTCCCGTGGATGTGTCCTAATATGATTTTGTGTCTATGGAGACCTTGGAATGAAGCGGTGGCACTGGGGCCCTGAAGGATTTTCCTAAAGAGAGGTTTTCACACAGCACCATTATGCAAGTTTCCCATGTGTAGATGAGATTTGTTCTGATGGGTGAGTCAAGAAACAGCCATATGCTGTTATTGAAATCCAGGCCTTTGAGGAGAGATGCCTGGAAACCAAAGCAATGGATCCTATATGTGCCTAGGGGCCTGTTGGTTCCTTTTTACCTCTGGGGACATCAGTCTACGGGTCTGAGTGCAGGTTGGTGCTCAGATGGGCCCAGATTGCCCCTGTTTGTCCTGGGAAGCCACAAATATTGGGATGGCCTCAGGGATTTTGGAGGTTTATCCTATTAGTAGGGTTGTGGTCATTGGAATGGGCAACACAATTCCCTTGGAGAGGGCAAGCACAGTCGTCAGGTTTGGCTCCAGGGGCCTGAGCCTGTAGGGTGTGTAGGCCAGGGCTGTTTGGACAGTTGTCTGAAAACACAAACTCGGCTTGTGTTCGGGGCATAGGTATGGCAGGACTGATCTACAGACCATGAGGAGTACTCTTCGGGATATGAAAAAATGCGAGTGTGAGGCTCTTGCTCAAGTTTTTGTCTCTGGATATGTGTCACTCATGGTCGTGAAATTTCCGGGTGACTTCATGGGAAATGGACGAGTCTTACTCTCTGGGGGTTTGGCCCCGTCCAAAGAGTTTGGGGTCATTCTGTGGGATGGATGAAGTCCGTGGTTCTGTTGTTGTTGATTTGTTTTGTTTTGTTTTTCAACCTCAGGTGTCCCACCAATGAGGGATCCAGAGTAGAGCCCTGGGGAGGGGCGACTGGACAACCAGA
>NW_026758182.1:0-1074 GCF_022355385.1 Mustela nigripes
CTTCAGGGCCCCAGTGCCACCACTACATTCCAAGGTCACCTTAGACACAAAATCATATTAGGAAACATCCACGGGAGAGTCCATTTCAACTCAGCCTCCTCAGTTGCTCCCCCATTTCCAGCAGATCTAACCTGTCTTTTTGCTTGGAGACAATTGGAAGGCAAGGTGGGCTACCCAGCCATCCATACTTAGAACCCTGCTCAGAATTGTTGTCCTGGAGCCAACCAACTGGTCTCAATTGTCCTGCAGTAGAATATTTGCAGTTGGGAGCTTCTCACAACTCCCATCGTGGGAAAACCCCCACGGCCTCTCGATCCACCCCTCCCTTCAAGAAGGGGCCATCAGGGACTGAATGTCCAACCTGAGCGATCGTCTGATTCTCGCCCTGACTTCAGAAGCATGAGATCTACTTTCAGGTCTGTAGATTGTCCCTACCATATCCTCACCCAGGAACCTGGGCCTGGCTTCGGTTCTAAGACTTCCGTCCTCAGACTACTGAACCACAAACCCTACAGTTTGGCAATCGAGAACTACAATGCAGCACTCTGCCTGCCTCCAGAAGGAAAACATTGCCCTCTGGGGCTACCCAGAAACCCAAATGAGGATCAACCTGAACGCCGTTCGGCTGTACCCCAAATATATAGGCTGACCTGGGCACTAATGCCCTTTCTGACAAGGCCTGATCTTGGACCTCCTGGCCCCACCCAGACAGCAGGCAGCACACTGAGCACATCGGACCCGCCATGTCCTTAGGTCGTCATCTCTTCTCAATCTCGGTTTTCAGGCTTCAGAACCTAGACCTTATCTCCAATCACGTCCCGGGTTTGAAAATGATGCAGTAATCAGAACTCTTTCGCCATGGCAAAAAAACTTGTGGTTGGCATGTTGTCCAATGTTCAGTGTACTTGAAACCAGTGTGGGCCATGAGTCCCCGCCCATGCTTGTGGGCCCCATTGGTCACAAACACACATTGTGACTTAGAGCCTGAGCCCAGTCCTCAGGTAAGGCCTCTCAGTGGCTCTAAGAGGAGACAGCATATTGGGCTTGCCATGCCCCTAGGCCCCAATTTTTAAC
>NW_026758183.1:0-1074 GCF_022355385.1 Mustela nigripes
ATTTTCAGACCACAATGCTCTAAAGCTAGAACTCAACCACAAAAGGAAGTTTGGAAAGAACCCAAATACATGGAGACTAAACAGCATCCTTCTAAAGAATGAATGGGTCAACCAGGAAATTAAAGAAGAATTGAAAAAATCATGGAAACAAATGATAATGAAAATACAACGGTTCAAAATCTGTGGGACACAACAAAGGCAGTCATGAGAGGAAAATATATGGCGGTAAAGCCTTTCTCAAGAAATAAGGTCTCAGGTACACAACTTAACCCCACACCTAAAGGAGCGGGAGAAAGAACAAGAAAGAAACCCTAAGCCCAGCAGGAGAAGAGAAATCATAAAGATCAGAGCAGAAATCAGTGAAATAGAAACCAAAAAAACAATAGAACAAATCAACAAAACTAGGAGCTGGTTCTTTGAAAGAATTATAAAGTTGATAAACCCCTGGCCCGACTTATCAAAAAGAAAAGAGAAAGGACCCAAATAAATAAAATCATGAATGAAAGAGGAGAGATCACAACTAACACCAAAGAAATACAAACAATTATAAGAACATACTATGAGCAACTCTACGCAAATAAATTTGACATCTGGAAGAAATGGATACATTCCTAGAAACATATAAACTACCACAAATGAACCTAGAAGAAATAAAAAGTCTGAACAGACCCATAACCAGTAAGGAGATTGAAACAGTCATTAAAAATCCCCAAACAAACAAAAGTCCAGGGACAGACGGCTTCCCGGGGGAATTCTACCAAACATTTAAAGAACTAATTCCTATTCTCCTGAAACTGTTCCAAAAAATAGAAATGGAAGGAAAACTTCCAAACTCATTTTATGAGGCCAGCATCACCTTGATCCCAAAACCAGACAAGGATCCCGTCTAACAAGAGAGCTATAGACCAATATCCTTGATGAACACAGATGCGAAAATTCTCACCAAAATACTAGCCAATAGGATTCAACAGTACATTAAAAGGATTATTCACCATGACCAAGTGGGATTTATTCCAGGGCTGCAATATTGGTTCAACATCCGCAAATAAGTCAATGTGATACAACACATCAATA
>NW_026758184.1:0-1074 GCF_022355385.1 Mustela nigripes
GAGCCAGGCTAGGAGGCTGCACAGCGCTGGCGCTGGCCACTCTCGCAGGCCCCCGGGACTTCGCCGGCACCTGTGCCCTGGGCCCGCGCCTCAGGACGGAGGGGGAGGGGGGCGGGGGCGGCCCCGAGAAGGGGCTTTGCTAATTGCAGAAGCGGGAAGTGAGCTCGCGGAGGATGCGGCGGAGAGTCTGAGAGGAGGTGGAGGGGATGGCGGAGGAGGAGCGCGCAGCGCCACGGTGCTGTGCTGAGGCCCAGTCGGGACTCAGGACCCCCTGCCTTGCCGCCCCTGCACTCCCGAGCTCCAGCCCAGCCCCTGAGGCCGCGCGGTCTGGCTCCCGTTGCCCGCTGCCCCGCCCTGCCCCATGGCTTCCCGGAGGACCCTCTGCGAGCAGGTAAAGTGACACCGCGCCGTGCCCTCACCTGGAGCAGAAAGCGCGGGCCGCGAGCTCGCGGGGGTGTCGGGACCCAGCCTCCAGCGACCCCCGGGGCAGCGGGACCACCCCAGAGGCCACGCCGCACCCGGGACCCCACGGGTCCGGCCGGGACAGAGCCATGCGAGGTGCCCTCCGCCAGCGAGCGCAATAGCCCCCATCGTTTGGCACCCCCACGCGGGTGCCGAGGACCCCCTTCCCTCATCCCGTGGCGTGGCCCCGCCACTTTTGTTCTGGACTTGGGATCCCAGGTGGAAACTAGTCCCTCAGACCTCCCTGGCAGCAAGGAGCTCAGGGAGGGATTTTCAGTTTTTCAGCCCGCCCTGGCTCTTCCTCTCTCCACATTCACATGCCTTCTCGCGTCCCTTTCCTCACCTCATTGTCACTTTTATTAAATTGTTTTGTTCTGCATGTTGACCCGCCGAGCGGTTTCATGAATGAATATACAGGAAACTGAGTCGGAGCCCACCTGTGAGAGCCCACCTGTGGGGGCCTTTCATTAGAATGGTCTCTGGTGTTAGCCTCAGTTCAGAATACTGCGTGTACCTGAGGACCGAGTCCAGATGTTTCTTTCATCTCTGACTTGAATTTGAAATCCCAACGTCACTATGACCTGGGAAGCCGAGGTCCACAGCATCTTCATC
>NW_026758185.1:0-1074 GCF_022355385.1 Mustela nigripes
TGAATCGAGATCTCGTGCATCTGAAGTCAGGGCGAGGATCAGACGAACGCTCAGGTTGGACGTTCTGTCCCTGATGCCCTCTTCATAAAGGGGGGGTCACGAAGCCATTGGGGTATTTCCCAAGATGGGAGTTGTGAGAAGCTCCAAACTGCAAAGATTCTTCTGCAGGACAATTGAGACCTGTTGGTTGGAGCCAGGCCAACGATTCCGAGCAGGGTTCTAAGGATGGATGGCTGGGTAGCCCACCTCGCATTCCAATTGTCTCCTAGCAACAAGACAGGTTAGATCTGTCGGATCTGGGGGAGCAACCGAGGAGGCTGAGTTGAAATGGACTCTCCTGTGGATGGGTCCTAATGTGTTTTTGTGTCTAAGGAGACCTTGGAATGAAGCGGTGGCACTGGGGGCCTGAATGGATCTGCTAAAGAGGCTTTGACACAGCTCCAACGTGCAAGTTTACCATGTGTCAATGAGATTTGTTTTGATGGGTGAATGAAGAAACAGCCATATGCTGGTATTGAAATCCAGGTCGCTGAGGAGAGATGCCTGGAAAGCAAAGCAATGGATCGGATAGGAACCGAGGGGTCTGTTCATTCCTTTTTACCTCTGCGGACATCAGTCTACGGGTATGAGTGCAGGTAGGTGCTCAGATGAGCTCAGATTGCCCCTGTTTGACATGGAAAGCAACAAGTATTCGGATGGCCTCAGGGAATTTGGAGGTTTATCCTATTAGTAGGTTTGTAGCCATTGGAATGGGCACACACAATTCCCTTGGAGAGGGCAAGTACAGTCCTCAGGTTTGGCACCAGGGGCCTGAGCATGTATGGTGTGTAGGCCAGAACTGTTTGGACAGATGTCTGAATACACAAACTCGGCTTATGTTTCGGGTCATAGGTATGGCAGGACTGATCTACAGACCAAGAGGAGAACTCTTCGGGATATGAAAAAAGGGCGAGTGTGAGGCTCTTGCTCACGTTTTTATCTCTGGATATCGTGCACTTCATGGTCATGAAATATCCGGGTGACTTCTTGGGAAATGGACGAGTCTTACTCTCTGGGATTTTGGCCCCGTCCAAA
>NW_026758186.1:0-1074 GCF_022355385.1 Mustela nigripes
TCCTCTGTTGGATGGAGGACTCCTTTCAGGGTTGTTACATCAGGTGTCCCACCAAAAGAGGAATTCCAAAGCAGAGCCCTGGGGAAGAATGAAGGGACAACCCGAAATATGGTTAAAAATTGGGGCCTATGTGCATGGCAAGCCCAATATGCTGTCTCTTCATCCAGCCACTGAGAGTCCTTACCTGAGGACTGGGCTAAGGCTGTGATTCACAATGTGAGTTTGCCACCTATGTGGCCCGCGAGCAATGGCGGGGCCTCATCAGTCAAACAGGTTTCCACTACACTGACCGTTGGACAACAAGCCAACCACAAGGTTATTGCCATTGGGAAGGAGTTCTGATTTCTGCATCATTTAAAAACCTGGGCACTGATTGGAGATAAGGTCTAGGATGTGAATCCTGAAAAGCGAGGTTGGGAAGAGATAACGTCCTAAGGCAATGGCTGGTCCTATGTGCTCCGTGTGCGGCCAGCTGTCTGGGTGGGGCCCGGAGGTCCTGGCTCAGGCTGTCGCAGAAAGGGCATTAGTGCCCAGGTCAGTCTATATATTTGGGGTACAGTCGATTGGAGTGCAGGTTGATCCTCTTTTAGGGTTTCTGGGTAGCCCCAGAGGGCAATGTTCTTCTTCTGGAGGGCAGGCAGAGTGCTGCATTATAGTTCTGGATTGCCAAACTGGAGGGCTTGTGGCCCAGTAGTCTGAGGACGGAAGTCTGAGAACCCAAGCTATGCCTAGGTTTCTGGGTGAGACCTGAATCGAGATCTCTTGCATCTGAAGTCAGGGCGAGGATCAGACGATCGATCAGGTTGGACATTCTGTCCCTGATGGCCCCTTCTTGAAGGGGGGGTTGGATCACGAGGCCAAGGGGTTTTTCCCACGATGGGAGTTGTAAGAAGCTCCCAACTGCAAAGATTTTTCTGCAGGAAAATTGAGACCTGTTGGTTGGCTCCAGGACAACGATTCCGAGCAGGGTTATAAGGAGGGATGGCTGGGTAGCCCACCTCGCATTCAATTGTCTCCAAGCAACAAGACAGGTTAGATCTGCTGGATCTTGGGGAGCAACCGAGGAGGCTGAGT
>NW_026758187.1:0-487 GCF_022355385.1 Mustela nigripes
GACAACTGTCCAAACAGCCCTGGCCTACACACCCTACAGGCTCTTGCCCCTGGATCCAAACCTGACGACTGTGCTTGACCTCTGCAAGGGAATTGTATCTTCCCATTCCAATGGCCACAAACCTACTAAGAGTATAAACCTCCAAAGTCCCTGAGGCCATCCCAATGTTTGTGGCTTCCAGGACAAACAGGGGCAATCTGGGCCCATCTGAGCACCTTCCGGCACTCAGACCCGTGGAATGATGTACCCAGACGCCAAAAGGAATGAAGAGGCCCCTAGACACCTATCGGATCCATTGCTTTGCTTTCCAGGCATCTCTCCTCAGAGGCCTGGATTTCAATAACACCATATGGCTGTTTCTTGACTCACCCATCAGAACAAATCTCATCTACTCAAGGGAAACTTGCACGATGGAGCTAGGTGAAAGCCTCACTTTAGGAGAACCCTTCAGGGCCCCAGTGCCACCGCTTAATTCCAAGGTCTCCAT
>NW_026758187.1:587-1074 GCF_022355385.1 Mustela nigripes
GACAACTGTCCAAACAGCCCTGGCCTACACACCCTACAGGCTCTTGCCCCTGGATCCAAACCTGACGACTGTGCTTGACCTCTGCAAGGGAATTGTATCTTCCCATTCCAATGGCCACAAACCTACTAAGAGTATAAACCTCCAAAGTCCCTGAGGCCATCCCAATGTTTGTGGCTTCCAGGACAAACAGGGGCAATCTGGGCCCATCTGAGCACCTTCCGGCACTCAGACCCGTGGAATGATGTACCCAGACGCCAAAAGGAATGAAGAGGCCCCTAGACACCTATCGGATCCATTGCTTTGCTTTCCAGGCATCTCTCCTCAGAGGCCTGGATTTCAATAACACCATATGGCTGTTTCTTGACTCACCCATCAGAACAAATCTCATCTACTCAAGGGAAACTTGCACGATGGAGCTAGGTGAAAGCCTCACTTTAGGAGAACCCTTCAGGGCCCCAGTGCCACCGCTTAATTCCAAGGTCTCCAT
>NW_026758188.1:0-1073 GCF_022355385.1 Mustela nigripes
AAGGAGCCCAACGTGGGGCTCGATCTTATGACCCTGAGATCAAGACATAAGTCCAAACCAAAGGTCAGGTGTTTAAGACTGCACAATGCAGACACCCTGAGATGTAGGATTTTTATTTGTATTTGAAAATTTATATTATATTTTGAGCATCCGTGAGCAAGAGATTCCCAGAGTTCTTTGAAGGGGTCAGCTCTTAAGGAATGTCTCCGTAGTTCATAATAAATGTGGAGATGGGACTCTTTTTTGGCAGAAGCATCCAGTGCTAAAATGACCACCTGAAGTTTGGCCAATTTTGTTGACTTTTGTTTGGGTTTCATCCTTTAATCAAAGACCTCCCGAGTGAGGGGTGGAAACACCAATATCTCACCAAGTTATATCATCTTTATGATGAATAGTAGTGCCAACAACTTCTATTGTTGTTCATTTGACTAATCCCAAGGGACTCTCCAAGCAGTTCGGGGGTTTTGAGGAGAGGTGGCCTCCTCTTGCACCACGGCATTTGGGAATGGACTGGGGACAGGGGAGGCCACCCCACCACTGCAGGTGGATTAGGCCAGAGATCCCAGGTTTGGCTCCATCTTATATTAAAGAGGCATTGGTAGCTAGTGAAGTTTGTGAGGTGTTGTTTCCAACCCAAGTATAATGGGCATCTGTGTGTGGAGGGCCATAGGCTTAGGGTCTTTGAGAGCCTTTATCTCTGAGATACCTCAGGATATAGCCAGTAATTTGTTGTTCTAATGACATACAGCATGAAGCTAAAAGGTTCAATCTCTTCTATCAGAAGCTCTTGGGCAACTTACGGCCATGATATGTGGTCCAGAGACTCTAGGACGCATGACATGAGGCTGTCAAAGTCTCTTTAATAAAGGAGTTTCTAAGAACTCACAAGAGTGCCTGTTGATTTTAATATAGACAGAGTTTTTTGGCTGGAGAGAGCCCACTTGAAGTGAGTTAATTTGTAAGAAGCAACAGCAGTGACAGTAAGCAAAATTTTTAGATGAGGATTATGTTATCACTAGAACCCCCAAAGACTAAAAGATATTGGATTTCTATGTCTTTAATGAGTGTGTCAA
>NW_026758189.1:0-1073 GCF_022355385.1 Mustela nigripes
ACCATACCACACTCCATAGGATTAACTATGGACTTGTGGTATGGTGGTTTTTAGGCAATTTCATTATCCCAGCCACACATAAGGTGTTAGTTAAGTTATACAATTGTAGGGGAATCAATCCCATTTTCCAGTTGTTTAATCATGTGCTGTGTGGTCTGCTAATATCCCCACAAAATAATAAGATCGACTAAAGAAGCTATTGTGCAACTTCTCTGAAGTTTACCTCAAATTGTTTAGCTTAGATAAACAAACATTTAAAGACAATCAAATCTAGAATTTAACATCCATAAAGGTGTGTTACTAAAACAATTTTTCTCTAAAATAACCCTCATTTCCAGAGATAGCCAAATCAGGACTAATTCACTTGTGAAACAAGTCCAGTTTTAACAAACTTGGCCTAATTATTTACATAAGCTCAGCAAGAACAGTGACTGTGATCAATAGATCTTTTAGAATCTGCTTTGCTGGAACTTTGTATAAGGAATCTCTAGGTTGAACTTTTAGTAGCCTCTCAGGGCCAGAAGCCAAGCCCTGTACTTGCCATGAGGCATGTCTGCAATACCTTTGGGCGAATTCCTCTTCCGGAGACTGCACTTACCAAGGAGTGACATTCTTTACTCACCTGGTGGGGCTGCTGGGAACTCTGTAAGCAAGGTATCAGGCCAACAGTCCCAAGGGGCTTTATGGCTCCAGGTTTCATAAAGTCAACCTTAGTTCCTTTAAACTGTCTGGTCATATCTGAGTCTATGCATGTCTTTCTCAAATATGACATTCCAGTCAAAGCCTTGGTAAAATAACCAGTTTACAATGGTGTCCTGTTACAAGGAGAACAGATTCTTATTGAACTTATGCAAATGACTGATTGCCATGGAAGAAATACTTACTGAGACCTTTTGGTTTCAGAGGGTTCAGATAGAGAGAAAAGTTGAATGCTTTGATTTGTTTACAAATCAATACTTTTACATCTCTGTAAGTTACAGATAACTAGGAGGGAGTATCCCTAGTCTGGAAGAGCAAACATTAGAGAGAACCAGCAATGTTTAAAGTAAGACCAAACATTAAGAGACACAACA
>NW_026758190.1:0-1073 GCF_022355385.1 Mustela nigripes
TCGGAATAAAGGTAATAATAAGAAACCAATAGGAAAAAATCAGGAGAACTTACATGTCAGTTTTGAAGACTTTTACACAATGGAGGAGCCATTGCTTAGATAAAACAGGGAGACACGCACACAGCTGAAAGTATGAAACCACATGACAACTTATAAAAAAATAAAAATTACCAAATAAAAAGTTTATACATTTATGCTAAAAAATAACCTAAAAAATAGCCTAAAAAAGACTACACATTATACTAGCAAATCCAAGAACTGAGAGAAAAGGATAAATTCCAAGACACACATCAACTCCCAGGATTAGGTTAGGAAACCTACAAAATCTCATCTCTCTACTAGTGACTAAAGCATATGAAGCACTAATCAAACACCTGTCAACCAACAAAAGGCAAGGTCCAAATCCTTTTAATGGGCAACTCTTCTAGACACTTAATGAAGGCAATTTTGTTTCTTCTCATTGATTCCAGAAATGTAGGAGGTGGGTAGACTCTAATTTACAAGTATAAAGAACCAATTTACATTAGGACATTATAGGAAACAATTTCCATGCCATTTCAATAATTAAAGATAATAAAACTATAATTCCTTCTCTTTCTCTATCTTCATCTACTTTTAAAAAGGACAGTTTGTTTTTATTTTAATTTTTTTGTTCTGTTGAAAAAGCCAGGCTATCATCCACCATACATTTTTGACAGACGATTCGCTGATGATATAGTTCCATATATGACCTAGTGTTTATCCTAGGATATGCCACAACTCCTCAACACTCATTAGCCAGTTCCCAATTAACCATAATTCTTTCTTTACTGTAACCCTCAGCGTGGCTCTCAGAGACTTGAGATCTCCTGGTTTGCCTGTTTCTCTGACTTCTTTCCCTTCAGTTTTTTCTTACTTCCACTGGATCTCTAACCATGTCAGTTGTGAAGCGAGTCAGTGTCACATTCTCCATGGACAATTTTGTAGTCTATTGATGTGACAGTCAGCACCAGCCATCTGGACCCTGGAAAAAGACAAGAACCCAGCATTCCATCTTAGCAACAAAAGACCAAGAAAGTATAATGTCTCAAGCA
>NW_026758191.1:0-1073 GCF_022355385.1 Mustela nigripes
AGGGAAGGGCAACCATATGGCAGAGTAGAATAAGTAGCTCAGGAAGAAATTAGTCATATCCAGATATTGTAAGGCATGTGGGGTTGGCAGGGAGAGCATGAGAAATCATGAGGAAGAGAGAGAAAATGGACCAGGCAGGAGAGGTTTATAACATTTTAACATCTAAGGTAAGCATATGCAAAGCAGAATAGGGAAAGAAATAAAAGTTTTTATAAGACTCAATACATAAGGAATAACGTGGAGGACACTGGGAGATGGAGTAAAGTGTGCTGGGGGAAATCGGAGGGAGAGACAAACCATGAGAGACTGTGGACTCTGAGAAACAAACTGAGGGTTTTGAAGAGGAGGGTGGCAGGTGGATGGGTGAGCCCAGTGGTGAGTATTAAGGAGGGAATTTATTACATGAAGCACTGGATGTGGTGCATAAACAATGAATTTTGGATCACTGAAAATAAATTAAAAGAAATAAAAGACTGATTACAGACATGGACCTCAGTGTAACACAGATATGGAACTCACTGTAATACCAGCCACTTCCCACCGAAACACACAGACTATGATAATAATAAATAATAATGCAATTAAGAAAATTGCCTGCCAAATAATTTTTCCTCTTTTTTATTTTTATGATTATTATTTTTATTTTATTTTTAAAGTTTTTATTTAAATTTCAGTTAGTTAAAATAAGGTTAATATTAGTTTCAGGTGTACAATATAGTGATCAACACTGCCATACAATGGATAAATAAAAAAATGAAAAATGTTTTTTGAAGATTTTATTTTTAAATAAAACCTCTACACCCAAGGTGGATTTCAAACGTACAACCCCAAGATCAAGAGTTACATATTTTACTGACTGTTCCAGCCAGGCACCCCAACAAATAAAATTTTATAAAATTGTTGAGTTTGTGGGAGTCTCATTTGCTCAGTCAGTTAAGTGTCTGCCTTTGGCTCAGATCATGATCTCAAGAGTCCTGGGATCGAGCCCCATATTGCTCATGCTTTCTCTCTCTCTCTCTCTCTCTCTCTCTCTCTCTGGCTTTTGCTCTTAAATAAATAAATAAAATATTTTT
>NW_026758192.1:0-1073 GCF_022355385.1 Mustela nigripes
TAGAAGCATTTTTAATCAGTCTCTTAGGTCTATAATTTAGTTTTTATACATTTCATTTAGTATTTTATTATATCTTCATAATCTCTGAGTATTCCTGACCAGTACTCATTGGTCAAATCTTTTTTATTAATCTATTCCACAAATTTGTTTGTTTCTATAATATTTTGTTATTACTGCTGTCGTTCTTAGGTTTTGCCTTTATATTCTTTTGTTTTGTTTTGTTTTTTTTGTTTTATGCTTTGGTGTTTTTGTTGTATTGTTTTGTTTTCCTTTTGAATTAATAAAATTAAACCTTTAGATTTCCTTAATACGTTTAATTATTGTCACTTATTTTCACAAATGATATTACCATAGTACGGTAATTCTAAATATTTCTGAATTAGCTGTATTATTTATTTTTAGGTATAAAGTTAACTTCCAGTTACATGGACTTAATATTTTGATCATTATATTCTAGTTTTATTGCCTTATCATTGGAAAATATAGCCTGATGCTTAACTCTCGGGAATGATGTGGGAGAGCTAGGTTCTTGTCTCTTGGAGTCAAAGAAGGAATCTCGTGGGCAATGGAGAATGAGTAAGTGATAGAAGTTTATCAAGTGAATATATAGAAAAAGCTCTCACAACTAAGAGGGGTCCCCACACAGTTAACAATGAGTGCCTTCAGGGTTTATTTTTTATAAAAAGGTAACCAGGCAACTTTAATCCTTTTAACGTCTCTATCAATAACTCCAATGGCTTACCTCCTTTTTAGGGTCTGATTATTCTTTTTTGGTTACAGGTGATTATCATAGAGACACCCACCCCACATGACCCACCCCATACACCTATGGCAGGGTGGTCCTCCATCCCACATGCCTAGATCAGGGTGCTCTCCCCTGGGGTAGGGTGGTCCAATTTATCTCTTTACTCTGGTTTTCCCACACCACATTTTGGGGATTTCTGAGAACCTGTTCACAAAGTTCCCTATGGATCTCTTCCTAGCCCCACCTGTCCGTTACTCATTTTGAGAGTTGATATTACCATTGTACTGTAATTCTAAAAATTTCTGAATTAGCTGTATTATTTCTTTTT
>NW_026758193.1:0-1073 GCF_022355385.1 Mustela nigripes
TTTTTTGCATAATTACAGGTTTTTGATTTGTGGTTATCATTAGGTTCATGTCTAACATCTTTTGCATATGGCAGTCTATATTAAATTGATGGTAGCTTAAATTTGAACCCTTTCTAAAAGCACTATATTTTTACACCTCCCACCACATGTTATGTATGTGATGTCAGACTTTATATCCTTTTATTTTATGAATCCCTTGACTGATTTTTATAGGTGCAATTGATTTTACTGCATTTTGCTTTACCTCTATACTGGCTTTATAACTAATTTACTACTTATTATGTTTGTAATTATATGTGAAATATTTTCCTTTCATGATTTTCTAATTCTTGATAATGGCCTTTTCTTTCCACAAAAAGAATTTCCTTTAATGTTTCTTGTAAGACTGGTATAGTAGCAATGAACTCCTTTCACTTTTTTTTTTTTTTTTTTTTTGAAGAACTATTCATTTCTCCTTCTATCCTGAAAGAGAGCCTTGCTGAGTAGAGTGCTCTTAAGGGCAGGTTTTTTTCTTCTCAGCACTTTGAATATATTATGCCACTTCTGGCCTCAGAGTTTCAGCTGAAAAATCAGCTGATAGACTTATGGGGTTTCCCTTTTATGTAACTGCTTTATTTTTCACTTGCTGCTTTAAGATAAAATCTCTTTACCACTACCTTCTACCTTTTTAATTGTTATGTATCTTGGTGTGGACCTCTATGTATTGACTTTATTGGGGGCTCTCTGTGTCTCCTGGATCTAGATGTCTGTTTCCATCCCCAAATTTGGGAAGTTTTCATCTGCAATTTCTTCAAATTTTGCCCCCTTTTCTTTCTGTTCCCCTTTTGGAATTTCTATAATGTGAATGTTAAGTTATTATGTTTGATGATTTTGCTGAGTTCCTATCCTCTTCATATTTTTATTCTTTTGTGTTGTTGTTTAGCTTGATTGCTTTCTGTTACTCTATGTTCCATCTTGCTGATTGATTCTTCTGCCTCCTATGCTCTATTTATTCCCTCTAGCATATTTTTAATTTTGGTTATTGAGTTCTTTACCTCTGGTTGGTTCTTTCTTATATTTTATAGCTCTTTTTT
>NW_026758194.1:0-1073 GCF_022355385.1 Mustela nigripes
GTGAGTCCTGTCCTCTAGTACGTCCTCTCCGTGGCTGGGCCATTAGATGTCATAATGGGCTTGACATGTCCCTAGGCCCCAATTGTTAACCAGATTTCTGGTTGTCCAGTCGCCCCTCCCAGGGCTCTACTCTGGAATCCCTCATTTGCTGGGACACCTGAGGTTGAAATACAAAACAAAACAAATCAATAACTACAGAACAACGGACTTCTTCCATCCCACAGAATGACCCCAAACTCTTTGGACGGACCAAACCCCCAGAGAGTAAGACTGGTCCATTTCCCATGAAGTCAACCGGAAATTTCACGACCATGAGTACACGATAACCAGAGATAAAAACTTAAGCAAGAGCCACACACTCGCCCTATTTTCATATCCCTAAGAGATCTCCTCATGGTCTGTAGATCAGTCCTGCCTACCTATGACCCGAAACATAAGCCGAGTTTGTGTTTTCTGACAACTTTCCAAACAGCGCTGGCCTACACACCCTACAGACTCAGGCCCCTGGAGCCAAACCTGACGACTGTGCTTGCCCTCGCCAAAGGAATTGTGTGTATGCATTCCAATGGCCAAAACCCAACTAAGAGGATAAACCTCCAAAGTCCCTAGGCCATCCCAATATTTGTGGCTTCAGGACAAACAGGGGCAATCTGGGCCCATCGGAGCACCTACCGGCACTCAGACCCGTAGACTGATGTCCCCAGAGGTAAAAAGGAACGAACAGGCCCCTGGGCACATATCCGATCCATTGCTTTGGTTTCCAGGCATCTCTCCTCAGAGGAATGGATTTCAATAACAGCATATGGCTGTTTCTTGACTCACCCATCAGAACAAATCTCATCTACACATGGGAAACTTGCACGATGGAGCTGTGTGAAAGCCTCTCTTTAGGAGAACCCTTCAGGGCCCCAGTGCCACCGCTTCATTCCAAGGTCTCCCTAGACATATTATCATATTAGGACACATCCGCGGGAGAGTCCAATTCAACTCAGCCTCCTCGGTTGCTCCCCCAGATCCAGCAGATCTAACCTGTCTTGTTGCTGCAGACAATTGGAATGCGAGATGGGCTACCC
>NW_026758195.1:0-1073 GCF_022355385.1 Mustela nigripes
ATCATCATATGGTTTCACTTATTTGTGGAGCATAACAAATAGCATGGAGGACATGGGGAGATGGAGAGGAGAAGGGAGTTGGGGGAAATTGGAAGGGGAGGTGAACCATGAGAGACTATGGGCTCTGAAAAACAATCTGAGGGTTTTGAAGTGGTGGGGGGGTGGGAGGTTGGGGAACCAGGTGGTGGGTATTATGGAGGGCACGGATTGCATGGAGCACTGGGTGTGGTGCAAAAATAATGAATACTGTTACGCTGAAAATAAATAAAAAATAAATTAAAGAAAAAAAAAAGAAAATGGTACTGCTCCGTACCTAGTTCCATGGGAAACCAGCAACCATGTAAAACGCTGGAACTACTCTTCACTTTTCCTCTTTTTCCTCAAGCAAATCTCATGAGCTGCAACTTCACTGTCAACCTGATTATCCATTCTCGTGCCACCACGCCCCCTCTGCAGTCCAGGCGCTTTACCGCCACTTGCACCACTGCAGTAGCCTCCTGACTGTCCTCCTGTCCTACGCTCCCATGTCTCTGCCCTCTGTCATGTCCTTGGCATATGACTTTCACGCTGAAAGCTTGCCGTGGAATCCCAGATCCAAAATGGCACCTACAGCCCCCAAGCTCCTCTGTGATCTAGCTCATTTCACCTTCTTCATCAAGGCTACTCCACCTTCTCTCAGCAAACTCTGTGTACACAACTCCAATATCCCACAGTTCTTCCCCTCTAGGGCCCCAGCGATGCTGCCATGCAGCTTGGGAGTCCGTCCCATCCTGCTTTAGCTCTTCTTTCCCCCCAGGTCTAAGGTGGAAAGTCACTTTTCTAGGCAGGGCACCCCTACCCATCGAGCTGAAATGTGGTCTCTCTTATTTTTTTTTAATTTATTTTTTATTTATTTTCAGCATAACAGTATTCATTATTTTTGCACCACACCCAGTGCTCCATGCAATCCGTGCCCTCCATAATACCCACCACCTGGTACCCCAACCTCCCACCCCCCACCACTTCAAAACCCTCAGATTGTTTTTCAGAGCCCATAGTCTCTCATGGTTCACCTCCCCTTCCAATTTCCCCCA
>NW_026758196.1:0-1073 GCF_022355385.1 Mustela nigripes
CTCAAAGTCCCTGAGGCCATCCCAATATTTGTGGCTTCCCAGGACAAGAGGGGCAATCTGGGCCCATCTGAGCACCTACTGGCACTCAGACCCGTAGACTGATGTCCCCAGAGGTAAAAAGCCACGAACATGCCCCTAGGCACCTATCGGATCCATTGCTTTGGTTTCCAGGCATCTCTCCTCAGAGGAATGGATTTCAGTAGCAGCATATGGCTGTTTCCTGACTCACCCATCAGAACAAATCTCATGTACACATGGGAAACTTGCACGATGGAGGTGTGTGAAAGCCTCTCTTTATGAGAACCCTTCAGGGCCCCAGTGCCACCGCTTCATTCCATGGTCTCCATAGACACAAAATGATATTAGGACACATCCACGGGAGAGTCCCTTTCAACTCACCCTCCTAGGTTGCTCTCACAGATCCAGCAGATCTAACCTGTCTTGTTGCTTGGAGACAATGGGAATGCGAGTTGGGCTACCCAGCCATCCATCCTTAGAACGCTGCTCGGAATCTTTGTCCTGGAGCCAACCAACATGTCTCAATTGTCCTGCAGAAGAATCGTTGCAGTTGGGAGCTTCTTACAACTCCTATCGAGGGAAAAGCCCCAAGGTCTCGTGATCCACACCCCTTTCAAGAAGGGGCCATCACGGACAGAATGTCCACCTGAGCGATCGTCTGATCCTCGCCCTGACTTCAGATGCACGAGATCTCAATTCAGGTCTGTAGATTGTGCCTGCCATATCCTCACCCAGAATCCTAGGCCTAGCTTGGGTTCTCACACTTCCGTCCTCAGACTTCTGGCCCACAAGCCCTCCAGTTTGGCAATCCAGACTACAATGCAGCACTCTGCCTGCCCTCCAGAAGAAAAATATTCCCATCTGGGCCTACCCAGATACCCCAATGAAGATCAACCTGCACTGCATTCGCTGTACCCCAAATATTTAGGATGACCTGGGCACTAATGCCCTTTCTGACACACCTGAGCATGTACCTCCTGGCCCCTCCCAGATAGCTGGGCGCACACTGAGCACATCGGACCCACCATGGCCTTAGGTCGTCATCTCTTCTCAAT
>NW_026758197.1:0-1073 GCF_022355385.1 Mustela nigripes
TGACACTGAACCTGACCCTAAACCTAACCATCACCCTAAAACTGACCATGACGTGACCTTGACCATAACGCTAACCCTGACCCTACTGTGAGCCTTACCCTAAACCTAACCATGAACCTAACCCTAACCCTGAGCCCTACCCTAAGCTTTACGCTAACCCTGACCCCAAGGACATCTAACCCTAACCCAGACCCTAAGTCTTTCTTAACCCTAATCCTAACACTAACCTAGTCTAAATCCAGCTCTGTTGCCTCCAGCGGGGACAACAGCCCCACCCAGGCCTCCCAGGGGATGGGGGAGGCTGTATGGGGGTCACTGGATGGGCACTGCCTGAGTGGAGTGTGAGCCTGAGCAGCTTGGGGACCGGCAGCTCAGGGAGCTCTGGTACAGCAGGAAGTTCAGTAAGGAGCCCCCAGGCAGTGATGACCTCACTTCCCTGACGACAGAGCCCAACGAAATTGGAACCAACATATCCAGGCAGCCCATTACAGAGAAAACCCCCCTGCCCAGCTCATTTCTAGGCACATCCTAAAGGAAGAGACATGTTCTTCTGCTGTACTGAAGCCGAGAAGATGTAGGGAGAAGAGAGCTCGGCCGCCAGACAGGTCCCCTCCCTGGACGGTCATATCAGGATTCCCCAATGCCTCTGGCCCTTTGCTAATAAAATCAAAAGGTGACACCAGGGGACTCCGAGTCAGAGAGTCCCACACCTTCTGATCCACGGGTGTAGCCCTAGGACTCCTCCCAGTCTCTCTGTGTGTGGGCGTGTGTGTATGTGTGTGTTCCTCTTGGTGTCTCTGTGTCTGTGTGTAATGAGGACCTGGCCATGCAATCATGGGTGGAGATGCCCCAGGCAGGATTAGGCTGATGAGGGGTTAAGTGTCTGGTGGGAAAGTCATGTTCACACCCAAGTTTAAGGCTGGTTAAGTGGGATCGGTTGGAGGGTCTACACCCTTCTGCCCAGGGTTTATCCTGAGACCCTGAACAGATGGGTCTATGAACCAGGAGCGGGGCTCACCCTAACAGTAACCACTAACCCTGACCCTGACACTGACTGTGAGCCTGCCCCAAAC
>NW_026758198.1:0-1073 GCF_022355385.1 Mustela nigripes
TAGGGCTTGTGGGCCAGTAGTCTGAGGACGGAAGTCTGAGAACCCAAGCTAGGCCTAGGTTTCTGGATGAGGATATGGCAGGCACAATCTACAAACCTGAATCGAGCTCTCGTGCATCTGAATTCAGGGCGAGGTTCAGACGATCGCTCAGGTTGGACATTCTGTCCCTGATGGCCCCTTCTTGAAGGTGGGGTGGATCACGTGGACATGGGGGTTTTCCCAAGTTGGGAGTTGTGAGAATCTCCCAACTGCAAAGATTCTTCTGCAGGACAATTGAGACCTGTTGGTTGGCTACAGAAAAACAATTCCGAGCAGGGTTCCTAGGATGGATGGCTGGGTAGGCCACCTCGCATTCGAATTGTCTCCAAGCAACCAGACAGGTTAGATTGGCTTGATCTGGGGGAGCAACCGAGGAGGCTGAGTTGAAATGGACTCTCCCATGGATGTGTCCTAATATGATTTTGTGTCTATGGAGACTTTGGAATGAAGCAGTAGCACTGGGGCCCTGTTGGGTTATCCTAAAGAGAGGATTTCACACAGCTCCATCGTGAAACTTTCCCATGTGTAGATGAGATTTGTTCTGATGGGTGAGTCTAGAAACAGCCATATGCTGTTATGGAAATCCAGGCCTCTGAGGAGAGATGCCTGGAAACCAAAGCAATGGATCTGATAGGTGCCTAGGCGCCTGTTAATTCCTTTTTACCTCTGGGTACATCAGTCTATGGGTCTGAGTGCAGGTAGGTGCTCAGATGGGCCCAGATTGCCCCTGTTTGTCCTGGGAAGCCACAAATATTGGGATGGCCTCAGGGACTTTGGAGGTTTGTCCTATTAGTAGGGTTGTAGCCATTGGAATGGGCACATACAATTCCCTTGGAGAGGTCAAGCACAGTCGTCAGGTTTGGCTCCAGGGGCCTGAGCCTGTAGGGTGTGTAGGCCAGGGTTGTTTGGAGAGTTGTCTGAAAACATAAACTCGGCTTATATTTCAGGTCATAGGTATGGCACACTGATCTACAGACCATGAGGAGAACTCTTCGGGATATGAAAAAAGGGCGAGTGTGAGGCTCTTTCTCAAG
>NW_026758199.1:0-1073 GCF_022355385.1 Mustela nigripes
TTCTACACATGGGAAACTTGCACGATGGAGCTGTGTGAAAGCCTCTCTTTAGGAGAACCCTTCAGGGCCCCAGTGCCACTGCTTCATTCCAAGGTCTCCATAGACACAAAATCATATTAGGACACATCCACGAGAGAGTCCATTTCAACTCAGACTCCTCGGGTGCTCCCCCAGATCCAGGAGATCTAACCTGTCTTGTTGCTTGGATACAATTGGAATGCGAGGTGGGCTACCCCGCCATCCATCCATAGAACCCTGCTGGAAATGTTTTCCTGGAGCCACCCAACAGGTCTCAATTTTCCTGCAGAAGAATCTTTGCTGTTGGGATATTCTCACAACTCCCATCGGGGGAAAACCCCCATGGCCTCGTGATCCACCCCCCCTTCAAGAAGGGACCATCAGGGACATAATGTCCAACCTGAGCGATCGTATGATCTTCGCCCTGACTTCATAAGCACGAGATCTCGATTCAGGTTTGTAGATTGTGCCTGCCATATCCTCACCCAGAAACCTAGGCCTAGCTTGGGTTCTCAGACTTCCGTTCTCAGACTACTGTCCCACAAGCCCTCCAGTTTGGCATTCCAGAACTACAATGCAGCACTCTGCCTGCCCTCCAGAAGAAAAACATTGCCCCCAGGGGCTATCCAGAAACCCCAAATGAGGATAACCTGCACGCCATTCGGCTCTACCCAAAATATATAGGCTGTCCTGGGCACTAATGCCCTTTCTGACGCAGCCTGAGCCTGGACCTCCTGGCCCCACCCAGACAACTGGCCGCACATGAGCACATCAGACCCGCCATGGCCTTAGGTCGTAATCTCTTCTCAACCTCGGTTTTCAGGCTTCAGAACCTAGACCTTATCGCCAATCACGGCCCGGGTTTGAAAATGAGGCAGAAATCAGAACACTTTCCCCATTGTAAGAAACCTTGTGGTTGGCATGTTGTCCAAGGTTCAGTGTACTTGAAACATGTGTGTCCCATGAGGCCCCGCCCATGCGTGCGGGCCACATTGGTCACAAACACACATTGTGACCCTCAGCCTGAGCCCAGTCCTCAGGTAAGGCCTCTCAGT
>NW_026758200.1:0-1073 GCF_022355385.1 Mustela nigripes
CCCTATACCTGACTATGATCATAACCCTAACCCTGAACTTTGCCTATACCAAACCCAGACCCTAAACCTGACCCTGGCCCTGACCCTAAACCTAACCATGACCCTAACAATGACCACTACATAACCATGTCCCTGACCCGAATGTGGACTTTAACCCAATACCTGATCCTGACCGTAAACCTGACACTGGCCCTACTTCACCCTGACCCCGACCCAGGCAAAGACCAGAAACCTAACCCTGACCCTAACAGTGACCCTGACCCTGAACCTAACACTAACCCTGACACTGAATGGGAGCCTGAACCTATCTCTAACCCTAAACGTAACCCTGACCCTGAACACTAATTCGGGCCCTGACCCGAAACCTAATGCTGAACCTAACCCTAAAACTAACCCCAAACATTATCCCTGACACTGACCCTACCCCGGTCTAACCCTAACCCGCAACCTACCTCTAACCCTAAACCTAACCCCACTTTAACAATAATCCTGACCCTCTCGCTGACCCTGATCATAACCCTAACTCTGAAACTTTGCATATGTCAGAACTTAACATTAAACCTGACCCTGGCCTTGACCTTAATACTGACCCTAACCCTGACTGTAAACCTAACTCTGACCCAATCCGTGATCCTGAACAGAATCGTAACAGTAAAGCTAACCCTGATCCTGAACCTACTCATGAAACAGAACCTAAACATAAAGCTGACCTTACCATAACCATGAAGCTAACCCTGACCCTGACCCTAACCCTGACACTAAACCTGTCCCAAACCTAACCCTGACCCTGACATGAACCTTGCCTAAAACTGACCATGACCCTGTCTGGACCTAAACCTAACCGTCAACCTAACACTGAACCTGACCCTGAATGTGACCGTAACGCTAACCCTGACCCTACTGTCATCCTGACTCTAAACCTAACCATGATCCTACCCCTAACCCTGACCCCTACCCTAAGCCATATGCTAGCCCTGACCGCAAAGTCGTCTAACCCTAACCCTGACCCTACGTCTTTCTTAGCCCTAACCCTAACACTAAGCTGGTCTAAACCCAGCTCTGTTCCCTCCAGC
>NW_026758201.1:0-1073 GCF_022355385.1 Mustela nigripes
GAGGGAGGGAAGGAGGGACAGGACAAAGAGTCACAGAGACAGAAATTTTTTATTTCTCTTAAAGTCTACCACAGTTATAAAAGACACATGCTGAGAAGATGTGCCCATAGACTCATGATGTAATACAACAGGAATGAACTCTTTTTAACTAAAATGAGGGAATTCTGTGGTAGCTTCTATACTAGTGGTCAGGCCTTGAAGAACCCAAGAATCCGCATGTCTTGCCTACCTAGTGGAGCCGTTCGGTGGAACCCCTGTGGACGTCTGGACGTCTGCTAACAGGGTTTCTGAGGTATTTCTGTCTCAGCAGTTACCTGTATTTGTTTGGGAAAAGCTTGAAAAACTGGCAATCTGATAACTGAGGAAAGGGTATCTTGGCTTTTTTAGCGTTCTCATTAGTGAACCCAGAACCATGGGGGCAGGGGTGTGGGTGTAATCCCATCACTCAGGAGCACAGAAAGACTCCAGAATCAGAGGACCAGGGGCACCTGGGGGGCTCAGTGGGTTAAGCATCTGCCTTTGGCTCAGGCCATAACCCCAGGTTCCTGGGATGGAATCTTAGCTCCGGCCCCCACCCCAGTGGGGAGCCTGCTTCTCCTTCTGCCTGCCACTCCCCTGCTTGTTCTCCCTCTCTGATAAATACATAAATGAATAAATAAACTTAAAAGAAAAAAGAATCAGAGGCTAGGAAGTAGACCGAGAGTTGGTCAGATTCTCCATATGCACTGTCAGGTCAGCTAAACCCTGAAATAATACATTTGGTAAATGTCCAGTTTATGTAGGCACATATTTACATATTTACCACATATTGGAAGCTGGATATTTACACGTGGCATCATTTTCTGAAAATAAGAGAATAATGTTATTAACAAAATCTCCTTTGATGAAAAAAGTATGTGTCACTTGTTTGCAGTGTGGGATGTACACTGAGCATTTATGAGTGATCAGAAGATCAAGCTAGAGATTTAACTGCTATGGAGATTGGACAGATAATCCACTGGACCTTAAACAAGTAAACCCGTATACTGCAAACCCCTCTCATTCCTTCACATCCTGGGGATTTTTTTCATGGC
>NW_026758202.1:0-1073 GCF_022355385.1 Mustela nigripes
ATTCTCTCTGCCCTGCTCTCTCTCAAACAAACAAACAAACAAAACAAGAACTATGTCAAATGAACCTAACATATTTACAGGATATTCCGTCCAATAGTATCATAATAAATATTCTTCTCAAACACACGTGGAAAATTTTCTAGGATAGATCACATTTTAAACCACAAAACAAGAGTCCCCCCCAAATCAATAATATAGAAAGCATATCGAGTATATTTCCAGACAAAATAATATGAAACTAGAAATTAATACAGAAGGAAATTTGGAAAATTTACAAATACACAGACATACATATTTTTAAACAAACAAAAAATCAAAAAAAGAAGACAAAGTGGGAATAAAAATACATCTTGAGGAAAATAAAAAATTATATACCAAAATATTATGAGAAGCAGCAAAGCAGTTATAAAAGGAAATTTTATAGGTATAAATTGTATATAAAAAAAGATTTCAAATAAAGAACTTAATATAACAGCTCAAAAAAAACTACAAAAAGAACAAAGTAAACTTAAAAGTAGCATAAGGAAGGAAAAAAATAAAAATTAGGGCAGAAATAAATGAAATATAGAATTAAAAAACTAGAAAGTTTTTTAAAATGGTAAATCAAATTAGACTTGGTAATGATAAATAAAAAAAAGACAGCTAGACTAACTCAGAAGAAAGAGAGAAGACTCAATAAAATAAGAAATGTAAAAGGGGACATTATAACAGATACCACAGAAATATAAAGGATAAAAGACAGTTAAATGCCAGCAAATCAAAAGCCTAGAGGAAATGGACAAATTCCTAGGCACATACAACCTATCAACACTGAATCATAAGGACATGAAAAATATGAACAGACCAATAAGGGGTAAGGAGATTGAATCCATAATAAAAACCTTCTAACAAATAAAAGTCCAGAATCAGATGATGTCCACAGTGAATTCTACCAAACACTTTAAGAAGAAATAATACAAACACTTTTAAATCCCTTCCCAAAAAGTTGAAGTGGTTGAAATACTCTGAGGCACATTTCAAATTAGTAACAAAAAGAACTACTGGATAATATCCCTGATAAATAAAAAATGTAA
>NW_026758203.1:0-1073 GCF_022355385.1 Mustela nigripes
TATGCTTTAGCTCCCGTTGCCACCGTGAAATACACCAAAACCCTTCTAAACAAACTCATGCTTCTTCCTTCATCCATCTTCAAGATATGTGATTCTCTTCAACTGAATCTAAGATGTCGAGTTGTCCATGGGTCTCAGAGGGACGGAAAGAGAAGGGAAACACGGTGCGGACAACCAGGCTTCTGGCCAAGAATGGAAATGGGTGGAAGCGTGTTTCAGTTCCTGCCTGGCAATGGCTGAATCCCCATGACAGCCACTGAGATCCCCCTTTCTATCCACATCCTTGGTAGCTTTACATGGGTTAGCGATACCGGGAGTGTCGGTCCCCATCATAGATGTTTTGTTTCCTTTGTATGTATGAAAACCACGATTCAGGGAGGGAGAAATAAAAACAAAAGGAAGAAAACCAGAAAGGGGAAGGGTAGAAAAGAAAGGGAAGGAGAGGGAAAAGGAGAAAGAGGGGAAGGGGAGCAACACTCGTGGAGACAAGGACCTTGAGACCCTTCATCAAATGCCCTTGACTTTTAGAACTTTAAAATGGGTCCCAGAGGGCAGGAGTGTGGGTTGCAATAAACAGGAAATATTAAGTGTCTTGTATAGTAGGCACACACTGGAGGGAATTAATGATCCTTGTTTTCCCAACACTTAATCACCTACTTCTCCCACCTACCTAAACTGACGCACACAGACACCGATGCGCTTCCTTCAGGAGAACACTTTTACTGCAGTCTGTAAAACGTAATGATGCTATTTCCTTCCATGGTTTTGCACTATTCATTTCTTTTCACTCTGAACTAACTTGTGTGTTGAAAGCCCAAGAGACTCTATCTACAGTCAAATTACATATGTAAAGCTTTTGCTCAAAACGTGAAAAATGTGCGATGACTTTGAGTATCATTACCGGCTGCACTACTGCAGGTGTTTCTTTTCTACTTGGGCTCAGGTTTTCTGATAGGCAATGTAGATAGTTGGTTTAAAAATAATAATTAAAAAGCATTAGACCTTAAGTCAGGGGTTTGAGGCTCAGATCAAGATGGTAGCTTTATAGAATCTGTGAACTTTTTAGTCACTTC
>NW_026758204.1:0-1073 GCF_022355385.1 Mustela nigripes
TTTTCAATATCCCTTTGGCTATTCGAGGTCTTTTCTGGTTCCATATAAATTTTAGAATTATTTGTTCCATTTCTTTGAAAAAGATGGACGGTACTTTGATAGGAATTGCATTAAATGTGTAGATTGCTTTAGGTAGCATAGACATTTTCACAATATTTATTCTTCCAATCCAGGAGCATGGAACATTTTTCCATTTTTTGTGTCTTCCTCAATTTCTTTCATGAGTACTTTATAGTTTTCTGAGTATAGATTCTGTGCCTCTTTGGTTAGGTTTATTCCTAGGTATCTTATGATTTTGGGTGCAATTGTAAATGGGTTGGACTCCTTAATTTCTCTTTCTTCTGTCTTGTTGTTGGTGTAGAGAAATGCAACTGATTTCTGTGCACTGATTTTATAACCTGACATTTTACTGAATTCCTGTACAAGTTCTAGCAGTTTTGGAGTGGAGTCTTTTGGGTTTTCCTCATAGAGTATCATATCATCTGGGAAGAGTGATAATTTGACTTCTTCTTTGCCGATTTGGATGCCTTTAATTTCCTTTTGTTGTCGACTGCTGAGGCTAGGACTACTAGTACTATATTGAATAGCAGTGGTGATAATGGACATCCCTGCTGTGTTCCTGACGTTAGTGGAAAAGCTTTCAGTTTTTCTCCATTAAGAACGATATTTGCGGTGGGTTTTTCATAGATGGCTTTGATGATATTGAGGTATGTGCCCTCTATCCCTACACTTTGAAGAGTTTTGATCAGGAAGGGATGCTGTACTTTTTCAAATGCCTTTTCAGCATCTATTGAAAGTATCATATGGTTCTTGTTCTTTCTTTTACTGATATGGTGTATCACATTGACTGATTTGCGGATGTTGAACCAACCTTGCAGCCCTGGAATAAATCTCACTTGGTGTTGGTGAATAATCCTTTTAATGTACTGTTGAATCCTATTGGCTAGTATTTTGGTGAGAATTTTCGCATCTGTGTTCATCAAGGATATTGGTCTATAGCTCTCTTTTTTGATGGGATCCTTGTCTGGTTTTGGGATCAAGGTGATGCTGGCCTCATAAAATGAGTTTGGAAC
>NW_026758205.1:0-1073 GCF_022355385.1 Mustela nigripes
TGGGGGAGCATCCGAGGAGGTCTATTTGAAATGGACTCCCCCTTGGTGTGTCCTAATATGATTTTTTGTCTATGGAGACCTTGGAATGAAGTGGTGGCACTGGGGACCTGAAGGGTTCTCTTAAAGAGGGGTTTTCACACATCTCCATCGTGCAAGTTTCCCATGTGTAGATGAGATTTGTTCTGATGGGTGAGTCAAGTAACAGGCATATGCTGTTATTGATATCCATTCCTCTGAGGAGATATGCCTGGAAACCAAAGCAATGGATCGGATAGGTGCCTAGGGGCCTGTTCTTTCCTTTTTACCTCTGGGGACATCAGTATACGGGTCAGAGTGCCGGTAGGTGCTCAGATGGGCCCAGATTGCCCCTGTTAGACCTGGGAAGCCACAAATATTGGGATGGCCTCAGGGACTTTGGAGGTTTATCCTATTACTAGGGTTGTGGCCATTGGAATGGGCACACACAATTCCCATGGAGTGTGCAAGCACAGTCGTCAGGTTTGGCTCCAGGGGCCTGAGCCCGTAGGGTGTGTAGGCCAGGGCTGTTTGGAGAGTTGTCTGAAAACACAAATTCGGTTTATGTTTCGGGTCATAGGTATGGCAGGACTGATCTACAGACCATGAGGAGAACTCTTTGGGATATGAAAATAGGGCGAGAGTGAGGCTCTTGCTCAAGTTTTTATCTCTGGATATCGTGTCACCCATGGTCGTGACATTTCCGGGTGACTTCATGGGAAATGGACGAGTCTTACTCTCTGGGGGTTTGGCCCCGTCCAAAGAGTTTGGAGTCATTCTGTAGGAAGGAACAAGTCCGTGGTTCTGTTGTTGTTGATTTGTTTTGTTTTGTTTTTCATCCTCAGGTGTCCCAGCAAATGAGGGATTCCAGAGTAGAGCCCTGGGGAGAGTCGACTGGACAAACAGAAATATGGTTAAAAATTGGGGCCTAGGGACATGTCTAGCCCATTATGACATATATTGGTCCAGCCACTGAGAGGACGTACTAGAGGACAGGACTCACACTGAGGGTCACAATGCGTGTTTATGCCGTCTTCTCACTCAAGAATGGGCGGGGC
>NW_026758206.1:0-1073 GCF_022355385.1 Mustela nigripes
CAGACTCGCTCATTCTTCATATCCTGAAATGTTCTTCAGATAAGAACATACACGGCACTCGAATGCACCCACAATATATAGTCTAACCTGGGCACTAATGTACTGTCTGACAACCTGAGCCCGGACCTCATGACCAACACCCAGACAGCTGACCGCACACTGAGCACATCAGACCCGCCATGGCCTTAGGTCATCTTCTCTTCCCTACCTCAGTTTTCAGGCTTCGGAACCCTGAACTTATCTCCAACCACTGCCCAGGGGTGACTGTGATGCAGAAATCTGAAATCTCTTTTACCCATGGCAAGAAACATTGTGGTCGGCATGTTGTCCAACGTTCAGTGTAGGAGAAACCAGCATTCAGCCTGAGTTCCCGCCCATTCTTGAGTGCAACGAGGGCATAACACGCATTGTGACCCTCAGCGTGAGTCCTGGCCTCTAGTACATCCTCTCAGGGGCTGGACCATTAGATGTCATAATGGGGTTGACATGTCCCTAGGCCCCAATTTTTAACCAGATTTCTGCTTGTCCATTCGGCCCTCCCCAGGGCTCTACTCTGGAATCCCTCATTTGGTTTGACACCTGAGGTTGAAAAACAAAACAAAAAAATCATCAACAACAGAACAACGGACTTCTTCCATACCGCAGAATGTCCCCAAACTCTTTCGACGGTGCCAAACCCCCAGAGAGTAAGACTCGTCCATTTCCCATGAAGTCACCTGGAAATTTCAAGACCATGAGTGACACGATATCCAGAGACAAAAACTTGAACAAGAGCCTCACACTCGCCCTTTTTTCATATCACAAAATGTTCTCCTCATGGTCTGTAGATCAGTCCTGCCATACCTATGTCCCGAAACATAAGGCGACTTTGTGTTTCAGACAACTGTCCAAACAGCCCTGGCCTACACACCCCACAGGCTCCGGCCCCTGGAGCCAAACCTGACGACTGTGCTTGCCCTCTCCAAGGGAATTGTATGTGCCCATTCCAATGGCCACAACCCTACTAATAGGATAAACCTCCAAAGTCCCTGAGGCCATCCCAATAGTGGTGGCTTCCCAGGACAAACAGAAGC
>NW_026758207.1:0-1073 GCF_022355385.1 Mustela nigripes
ACTCGCTCATTTTTCATATCCTGAAGAGTTCTCCTCATGGTCTGTAGATCAGTCCTGCCATACCTATGACCCGAAACATAAACCGAGTTTGTGTTTTCAGACAACTCTCCAAAAAGCCCTGGCCTACACACCCTACAGGCTCATGCGTCTGAATCCAATCGTGACGACTGTGATTTCTCTCTCCAAGGGTATTGTATCTGCCAATTCCAATGTCCACAACCCTACTAAGAGTATAAACCTCCAAAGTCCCTGAGGCCATCCCAATATTTGTGGCTTCCCAGGACAAATGGGGCAATCTGGCCCCATCTGAGCACCTACCGGCACTCAGACCCGTAGACTGATATGCACAGAGGTAAAAAGGAACGAACACACCCCTAGGCACCTATCGGATCCAATGCTTTGTTTTCCAGTCATCTCTACTTAGAGGCCTGGATTTTAATAACAGCATATGGCTGTTTCTTGACTCACCCATCACACCAAATCTCATCTACACTTGGGAAACTTGGACAATGGAGCTATGTGAAAGCCTCTCTTTAGGAGAACCCTTCAGGGCCCCAGGGCCACCGCTTCATTCCAAGGTCTCTATAGACACAAAATCATATTAGGACACATCCACAGGAGAGTCAATTTCTTCTCAGTCTCCTCGGTTGCTCCCTCAGATCCAGCAGATCTAACCTGTCTTGTTGCTTGGAGACAATTGGAATACGAGGAGGGCTACCCAGCCATCCATCCTTAGAACCCTGCTCCGAATCGTTGTCCTGGAGCCAACCAACAGGTCTCAATTGTCCTGCAGAAGAATCTTTGCAGTTGGGAGCTTCTAACAACTCCCATCGTTGGAAAACCCCCATGCCCTCGTGATCCACCCCCACTTCAAGAAGGTCCAACAGGGACAGAGTGTCCAAGCTGAGCGATCGTCTGATCCTCGCCCTGAAATCAGATGCACATCTCGATTCAGGTCTCACCCAGATCCCTAGGCCTAGCTTGGGTTCTCAGACTTCCGTCATCTCACTACTGGTCCACAAGCCCTCCAGTTTGGCAATCCAGAACTACAATGCAGCACTCTGCCTGCCCTA
>NW_026758208.1:0-1073 GCF_022355385.1 Mustela nigripes
GGCGGGTCTGTTGTGCTCAGTGTGTGGTCAGCTGTCTCGGTGTTGTTCACGAGGTCCGGGCTCAGGTTGTCAGACAGTGCATAAGTGCCCAGGTTAGACTATATATTTTGGGTGCATTCGAGTGCCGTGTAGGTTCTTATCTGAAGAACTCTTCAGGATATGAAGAATGAGCGAGTCTGAGGTGCGTGCTCAGGCTTTTGTATCTGGATTTTGTATCAGCGATGGCGGTGGAATGTTGGGGAGGCCTCATGGGCCATGGACGAATCATATTCTCTGTAGACTTGGCCCGATCCCAATTGTTTTCTGTCAATCTGTGGGATGGGAGGACTCCTTTCAGGTTTGTTACCTCAGGTGTCCCAACAAAAGAGGAATTCCAAAGCAGAGCCCTGGGGAAGAGTGAAGGGACAACCCGAGCTATGGTTAAAATTTGGGGTCTAGGGGCATGGCAAGCCCAATATGCTGTCTCTCCATCCAGCCACTGAGAAGCCTTACCTGAGAACTGGCTCAGGCTGAGGGTCACAATGTGTGTTTGTGACCAATGTGGCCGGCAAGCATGGGCGGGGCCTCATGGGCCATACTGGTTTCAACTACACTGAACGTTGGACAACATGCCAACCATAAGGTTTCTTGCCATGGGGAAATATTTCTGATTTCTGCATCATTTTCAAACCCGAGCCATGATTGGAGATAAGGTCTAGGTTCTGAAGCCTGAAAACCGAGGTTGAGAAGAGATGACTACCAAAGGCCATGAGGGGTCCGATGTGCACAGTGTGCAGCCTGCTGTCTGGGTAGGGTCAGGAGATCCAGGATCAGGCTGTGTCAGAAAGGGCATTAGTGCCCAGGTCACCCTATATATTTGGGGTAAGGCCGAATGGCGTGCCCCGTTGATCCTCATTTGGGGTTTCTGGGTAGCCCCAGAGGGCAATGTTTTTCTTCTGGAGGGCAGGCAGAGTGCTGCATTGTAGTTCTGTATTGCCAAACTGGAGGGTTTGTGATCCAGTAGTCTGAGGACGGAATGCTGAGAATCCAAGCTAGCCTAGGATTCCGGTTGAGGATATGGCAGGCACAATCCA
>NW_026758209.1:0-1072 GCF_022355385.1 Mustela nigripes
CAAGAAGGGGCCATCATGGGAGTTCTGATTTCTGCATCACAGTCACCCATGGGCAGTGATTGGAGATAAGGTCTAGGTTCTGAAGCCTGAAAACTGAGGTAGGGTAGATATGATGACCTAAGGCCATGGCGTGTCTGATGTGTTCAGTGTGCAGTCAGCTCTCTGGGTGTTGGTCACCAGGTCCGGGCTCAGGTTGTCAGACAGTGCATTAGTGCCCAGGTTATAGTATATATTTTTGGTGCATCGGAGTGCAGTGTAGCTTCTTATCTGAAGAACTCTTCAGGATATGAAGAATGAGCGAGTCTGAGGCGCGTGCTCAGGCTTTTGTCTCTGTATTTTGTATCAGCGATGGCCGTGGAATGTTGGGGAGGCCTCAGGGGTCATGGACGAATCTTGCTCTCTGTGGATTTGGCCCGATCCCAATTGTTTTTCTTCAATCTGTGGGATGGGAGTACTCCTTTCAGGTTTGTTACATCAGGTGTCCCACCAAAAGAGGAATTCCGAAGCAGAGCCCTGGGGAAGAGTGAAGGGACAAACCGAACTATGGTTAAAAATTGGGTCCTAGGGGCATGGCAAGCCCAATATGCTGTCTCTCCATCCAGCCACTGAGAGGCCTTACCTGAGGACTGGGCTCAGGCTGAGGGTCACAATGTGTGTGTGTTTGTTACCAATTTGGCCCAGAGGCATGGGCGGGGCCTCATGGGCCACACTGGTTTCAACTCCACTGAACCTTGGACAACATGCCAACCACAAGGTTTCTTGCCATGGGGAATGAGTTCTGATTTCTGCATCATTTTCAAACCCGGGGAGTGATTGGAGATAAGGTCTAGGTTCTGAAGCCTGAAAACCGAGGTTGAGAAGAGATGACGACCTAAGGCCATGGCGGGTCCGATGTGGTCAGTGTGCGGCCAGCTCTCTGGGTGGGGCCAGGAGGTCCAGGCGCAGGCTGTATCAGAAAGGGCATTAGTGCCCAGGTCAGCCTATATATTTGGGGTACAGCCAAATGGCGTGCAGGTAGATCCTCATCTGGAGGGCAAGCAGAGTGCGGCATTGTAGTTCTGGATTGCCAAAC
>NW_026758210.1:0-1072 GCF_022355385.1 Mustela nigripes
TCAGGCCTGCCATAACCTCGGCCCCAAACCTGAGCTGAGTTTGGGGCCGAGGTTATGGCAGGCCTGATCTACAGTCCGTGAGGGGAGCTCCTCTGGATATGAAAGAAGGGTGAGAGGGAGGCACTCGCTCAGTCTTTTGTCTCTGGATATTTTGTCCACAATGGCCGTTTAATGTAGGAGTTGCCTAATGGGTCATAGAAGTCTCCCTCTCTGGTAGTTTCTCCAGCCCCCAAGAGTTTGGAGTCATTCTGTGGGAAGGGAAGAGTCCTGTTTTCTGCTTCATGTGTCCCAGCAGTAGAGGGATTCTGGAGCAAAGCAGTGGGTACTGACAACTGGAATACTCGCTTTCTGGTTAAGCCTGGGGGCCTATCGATATGACAAGCCCAATATGCAGGATCTTGGTCCAGCCACTGAGAGGCGTTACTTTAATACGGGACTCACGGTACAGGTCACTATACATGTCTGTGCCCTAGACGGCCCTCAAGCACTGGCGTGGCCTTTCCGACAATGCAGGTTTTCCCACATTGAACGTTGGACAACATGCCAACCACAAGGTTTCTGGCCATGGGGAAGGAGGAATTCAAATTTCTGCATCACAGTCACCCCTGGGCAGTGATTGGAGATAAGGTCTAGGTTCTGAAGCCTGAAAACCGAGGTTGGGAAGATATGACAAACTACAGCCATAGCGGGTCCCTTGTGTCCAGGTTGGAGCCAGCTGTCTAGGTGTCGTTTGGGATGTCTTGTCTCAGGCTGTGCCAGACAGGGCATTTGTATTCAGGGTAGGCTGTATAATTGCTTTACAGTCGAGTGGCATACATTAGATAATCATTTGGGGTTTTCTTATTAGCAGCATAGGGCAAAGTTTTTCTTCTGGAGGGCAGGCAGAGTTTTTCTTCTGGAGGGCTGCATTGTGGCTTCGGAATTCCCAAACTGGAGGGCTTGTGGGCCAGGAGAGTGAGGACTGAAGTCTGAGAACACAAGCTAGGCTTAGGTTTCGGGGAATGGACATGGCAGGCACACTCTGCAGAGCTGAATTGAGATCTCATGAGTCTGAAGTCAGGTCGAGGATCAG
>NW_026758211.1:0-1072 GCF_022355385.1 Mustela nigripes
ACAGGCCACTAGGCCCTAATCGGATCCATTGTTTTGGTTTCCAGACATGTTCCTCAGAGGCCTGAATTTCAGTACCAGCATATGGCAGTTTCTTGACTCACCCATCAGAACAAATCTCATCTACACATGGGAAACTTGCACGATGGAGCTGTGTCAAAGCCTCTTTTTAAGAGAAACCTTCAGGGCCCCAGTGCCACCGCTTCAATCCAAGGTCTCCATAGACAAAAAAACACATTAGGACCCATCCACAGGAGAGTCCATTTAAACTCAGCGTATTCGGTTGCTCCACGAGATCCAGCATATCTAACTTGTATTGTTGCTATGAGACAATTGGATTGCGAAGTGGCCTACCCTGCCATCCATCCTTAGAACCCTGCTCGGAATCATTGGCCTAGAGCCAACCAACAAGTCTCAATTGTCTGCAGAAGAATCTTTAGTTGGGAGCTTCTCACAACACCAATCGTGAGAAACCCCCATGGCCTCGTGATCCCGACCCCTTCATGAAGGGGCCATCAGGTTCATAAGGTCCAACCTGAGAAATAGTCTGATCCTCACCCTGACTTCAGATGCACGAGATCTCAATTCAGGTCTGTATATTGTGCCTGCATGTCCTCACCCAGAAACCTAAGCCTAGCTTGGGTTCTCAGACTTCCGTCCTCAGACTACTGGCCCACAAGCCCTCCAGTTTGGCAATCAAAAACTACAATGCAGCACTCTGCCTGCCCTCCAGAAGAAAAACATTGCCCTCTCGGGCTACCCAGAAACCCCAAATGAGAACCAACCTGCACGTCATTCGGCTGTACCCCAAATATATAGGCTGACATGGGGACTAATGCCCTTTCACACAGCCTGAGGTTGGACCTCCTGGCCCCACCCAGACAGCTGGCCGCACACTGAGCACATCGGACCCGCCATGGCCTTAGGTCGTCATCTCTTCTCAACCTCGGTTTTCAGGCATCAGAACATAGACTTATCTCCAATCACGGCCCGGGTTTGAAAATGATGCAGAAATCAGAACTCTTTCCCCATGGCAAGAAACCTTGTGGTTGGCATGTTGTTCAAGGTTCAGTGT
>NW_026758212.1:0-1072 GCF_022355385.1 Mustela nigripes
ATCCAGCCACTGAGAGGCCTTACCTGAGGACTGTGCTCAGGCTGAGGGTAACAATGTCTGTTTGTGACCAATGTGGCCCGCAAGCATGGGCGGGGCCTCATGGGCCACACTGGTTTCAACTACAATGAGCCTTGGACAACATGGCAACCTCAAGGTTTCTTGCCATAGGGAAAGAATTCTGATTTCTGCATCATTTTCAAACCCGGGCTGTGATTGGAGATAAGGTCTAGGATCTGAAGCCTGAAAACCGAGGTTGAGAAGAGATGACGACCTAAGGCCATCGCGGGTCCGATGTGCTCAGTGTGCGCCCAGCTATCTTGGTGGGGCCAGGAGGTCCATGCTCAGGCTGTGTCAGAAAGGGCATTTGTGCCCAGGTCAGCCTATATATTTGGGGTACCACCGAATGCCGTGCAGGTTGTTCCTCATTGGGGGTTTCTGTGTAGTCACAGAGGGTAATATTTTTCTTCTGGAGGGCAGGAAGAGTGCTGCATTGTAGTTCTGGATTGTCAAACTGGAGGGCTTGTAGGCCAGTAGTCTGTGGACGGCATTCTGAGAACCCAAGCTAGTCCTATGATTCTGGGTGAGGACATGGGAGGCACAGTCTACAGACCTGAATTGATATCTCGTGCATCTGAAGTCAGGGCGAGGATCAGACGATCGCTCAGGTTGGACATTCTGTCCCTGATGGCCCCTTCTTAAAGGGGGGGCGGATCACTAAGCCATGGGGGTTTTCCCACGATGGGAGTTGTGATAAGAACCCAACTGCAAAGATTCTTCTGCAGGACAATTGAGACCTGTTGGTTGGCTCCAGGACAACGATTCTGAGCACGGTTCTAAGGATGGATGGCTGGGTAGCCCACCTCCAATTCCAATTGTCTTCAAGCAACAAGACAGGTTAGATCTGCTGGATCTGGGGGAGCAACCGAGGAAGCTGAGTTGAAATGGACTATCCCCTGGATGTGTCCTAATATGATTTTGTGTCTATGGACACCTTGGAATGAAGCGGCGGCACTGGGGCCCTGAATGGATCTCCTAAAGAGAGGCTTTCACACAGCTCCATCGTGCAAGTTTC
>NW_026758213.1:0-398 GCF_022355385.1 Mustela nigripes
GAAAGATTCTGAATGCTGAGACACACTGGCCCTAAGAATTTCAATATGTGATTGTGGACATATATTTCACATTTAAGAGATCCTAAAGATATCTGTATGGTTCCTCTACTTTAAATGGTTTTAAATCCTAATCCACATGAAAGCTGAACTAATTATAAGCAAATCAGAATCCACTATTTTCTAAATGGTCAGACCTGAAATAAATCAACTTTCATACTACTACTTAAAACAAAGCTTTCCCCCTTTTTCACTTATAATATATTGAGTTTTGCTCAAAAAATCATTTAGTTGTCTTTCTCTGCTTGACTTATTTCGCTAAGCATGATACGCTCTAGTTCCATCCATGTTGTTGCAAGATTGGGAGGGAGACAAACCATAAGTGACTCTTAATCTCACAA
>NW_026758214.1:0-1072 GCF_022355385.1 Mustela nigripes
ATAACGTGTCACTCATGGTCGTGAAATTTCCGGGTAACTTCATGGGACATGGATGAGTCTGACTCTCTGGGGGTTTGGCCCCGTCCAAAGAGTTTGGGGTCATTCTGTGGGATGGCAGAAGTCCGTTGTTCTATTGTTGTTGATTTGTTTTGTTTTGTTTTTCTACCTCAGGTGTCCCACCAAATGAGGGATTCCAGAGTAGAGCCTTGGGGAGGGGCGACTGGACAACCAGAAATCTGGTGAAAAATAGGGGCCTAGGGACATGTCAAGCCCATTATGATATCTAATGGACCAGCCACTGAGAGGACGTACTAGAGGACAGGACTCACCTTGAGGGTCACAATGCATGTTTATGCCCTCGTCGCACTCAAGAATGGGCGGGGCCTCAGGTTGAATGCCTGTTTTTCCTACACTGAACGTTGGACAACATGCCAACGACAAGGTTTCTTGCCATGGATAAGGAAGAGTTCTGATTTCTGCATCACCGTCACCCCTGGGCAGTGATTAGTGATAAGGTCTAGGTTCTGAAGCCTGAAAACTGAGGTAGGTAAGAGATGATGACCTAAGGCCGTGGCGGGTCTGATGTGCTCAGTGTGTGGTCAGCTGTCTGGGTGTTGGTCATGAAGTCCGGTGCATTAGTGCCCAGGTTAGACTATATATTTTGGGTGCCTTCGAGTGCCGTGTAGGTTCTGATCTGAAGAACTCTTCAGGATATGAAACTCTTCAGATTGCCCAGGATACGTGTCTGTGGCGCGTGCTCAGGCTTTTGTCTCTGGATTTTGTATCAGCGATGGCCGTGGAATGTTGGGGAGGCCTCATAGGAAATGGACGAATCCTGCTCTCTGTGGATTTGGCCCGATCCCAATTGTTTTTCGTCAATCTGTGGGATGGGAGGACTCCTTTCAGGTTTGTTGCCTCAGGTGTCCCACCAAAAGAGGAATTCCAAAGCAGAGACCTCGAGAAGAATGAATGGACAACCCGAATGAAGGTTAAAAATTGGGGCCTAGGGTCATGGCAAGCCCAATATGCTGTCTCTCCATCCAGCCACTGAGAGGCCTTACCTGAGTACTGG
>NW_026758215.1:0-417 GCF_022355385.1 Mustela nigripes
AAGATAAGGATTTACAGTTAAGGTCCCATTTATTATTTGACTGGTAGAGTCTGAATCATTTTTACTATTGTTTTGACTATTACTTGAAACCTATAGTAGTACTTGGGATATGTGTTGTGTATTCTGTGAACATGTGCTATTTTTAGATTAGATAATTCCTGTCTCGAACCCCTGTTAATTTGTTTGTTTTTGATTATTTGTTAGCGGTTTCAGTAAATGGATATATCTAAAAAATTGCAAAGCCACTATTAAAATAAGTTATTATTATATGTAGCATGGAATTGCACATTCCTCCTTTGAATCCGACAGAGTTTTACCATATCCTTAACAATTTGGGAAAAACATGCTATTATTTTTCTTTATAAAATTTCTCCTGTTAGGCTGTGATGGTTGTCATCAGCAGTAACTCCTCTGAAG
>NW_026758215.1:517-1072 GCF_022355385.1 Mustela nigripes
GGAGAAATTTTATAAAGAAAAATAATAGCATGTTTTTCTTTATAAAATTTCTCCTGTTAGGCTGTGATGGTTGTCATCAGCAGTAACTCCTCTGAAGGCTTTGTCAAAAGAGTTGAAAAAACTGGAAAGGTGTGAATGAAGCTGTTTGCTGAATATAAATAAAAGAGCATTGAAGTACAATTCACACACTTACTTCTCCTTCTATGCTTTCAGATGTTTGACATTTGAAAATTTTGATTCTAGAAGAGATGCCCTATATAATTCTTTTTTTTTTAATTTTTTATTTTTTATAAACATATAAAACCAAAAAAATAATATATCAGACAAAATCAACGAAACTAGGAGTTGGTTCTTGGAAAGAATTAATAAAATTGATAAGCCCCTGGCCAGACTTATCAAAAAGAAAAGAGAAAGGACTCAAATAAATAAAACCATGAATGAAAGAGGAGAGATCACAACTAACACCAAAGAAATACAAACTATTATAAGAACATACTATGAGCAACTCTATGCCAACAAATTTGACAATCTGGAAGAAATGGATGCATTCCTAGG
>NW_026758216.1:0-1072 GCF_022355385.1 Mustela nigripes
CCTTTGGGAGAAGAGGTGTTCAGCAGGACTTCAGGACCACCTGAGCCGAGAGCTGCACCTTGGCAGGTGGATGTGCCCGCCCCACCCTCCTCTGCATGGAATGTGCCTCTCCCACTCCCGCCAGCTTGTCTCCAGGATGACAGCCCTGACATCGACCGGTGCGGTTGAGACTCTGGGGACTGTTAGGGCCGATTTAATGTTCAAACCTGTTTAACTATTAGGGCCTGCTTTGCCAGAGCGACTCCATATTGCCTAGGTAGCCATACTGTTATTTTCATCCACGGACTTCATTCCTGGAATCAATGACCTAGTGGTTCCAGGGATCGTTTCCTGGCATCGGTTCTGGCAGTCAGCGCCCTAACCACAGAAGCCACGAGCCTTGAGGTCTGCGGTTTGGCTCTATAAAACCAGCCTTTTAGATCGGGGCGGGGTCGCGCTCTTTGGAGGCGGCCCTCTCCGGTCAGTCTGACTTCCGATGCTGAGCATTGAATAAAGCATTGCATACCGTTCACTTCGTCTCTGTCTCGTTCCCCTGGCCGGTCGGTCTGACTTCTAATGCTCTGCATAGTATAAAGCTCCTCATAGCTTTCTCTTTGCCTCAGTCTCGGTCCTTTGATAATGAATCCCATCTGGGACTGTGTCTAGGACTGGACCCAGTGAAGGCCTTTCCACCCTTGTTTCAGATTGTGACATGTTTGTGTGGGACGCGAGTCCCCTTTGGCAACCCAAGACGAGCCTCCTAATTAAGTTCCCTTCTATTGCATCCCATGGCTTTCGATCTTTCTTTCCACTGCTTACGTGTGCTGTGTCTTTATCGGTACATCGGTCATGTTTCATTGGACAGCTTTCCTTTTCTCCCATTTGTTTTTATGTTTGCTGATTTTTGTATTACTTGAATCAAAACATTATATGCTCATTGCCTTGGTATCTTCACCTTCCCCAGCCAATTGGGATTGGTCACCCACCTGGCTTGGTATGTCTGTGCCCTCCCCGATTGGGGATTCCGTTTCCAAAGTCACCCAGGAAGGTCCCAGGCAGCTCCGGAAGCAGCACTTGCCTTTGGATCCAGCCA
>NW_026758217.1:0-1072 GCF_022355385.1 Mustela nigripes
CCCTCATTATTGTGTATAACTCTCTGGTGCACTTATTGGCTTATCCATCAAATGACTCCTTCAGCAGCTTGAAAACCACCTCCACACGCACTCCAGGATATGGGAGGCTTCCAGAGTGAAAATTTTTCACAGGATCACCCCAAAAGACCAGAAGTCACTCTGGTGGATGTAGATCTGGTCAAACATGGCCTTAGGGACCATCCACTTCACAGGCAGTCCACTATTGGTTGTCTTTTTATAGTAACTGATGTGGTGATATCTCTGGCAAGGCTGAAGTCTGAGATCTTCATCATGTTGTCCTTTGTCACCAGAACTTCCCTGGTGGCCAGGTCTTGGTGTATGCACTTCTTGGAGGCATGGTACTCCATGCCTCAGGCTACCTGGCAGGCACAGGATACCAGGTCCTTGGAGGAGAGTTTCTCTGCTGCATTGTGGCTGATATTGTAACAGTACTCCAGGTCAGGAGGCCCCTGGGCCTGCAGGAACTCCTGTATGTTGTCTTTGGAGGCATATTCCATGAGAGTGTACGAAGGACCGTCCTGTGTGCAGGACCCAGCAGGTTGATGGTGTCCTTGTGCTGTCCAATCATCTTCATCATCTCCATTTCTGAGATTAGGATTGACAGGTCTTTCTCTGTTGCATCTGACTTCAACATCTTCACAGACACTTTAGACAAATGGTTGGATTTGTCTTTCTCCAGCCCAATGGCCTCCTATAACACCACCTGCCCAAAGTAGGCCTGTCTTAGGGGTCTGCCTAAACTGGCTACAACCAGCCTGCCTCAAGGCAGTTATGAACTCTAGATTATCCTCAAAAACATTAAACATCAAGCTAAAAATTCTCTTCACTAGGTGTCTGTCGCAGGTCTAAATTTCTTATCTTTCATCATTTATCTTTCCTAATTCTTATTTTCAGTATAGTTTATTTTGCTTCCAGGTGTTTCCCCTGGTTTCTGTATGCTGTTTGATAGGGAAGAATTATCCTGTCATAAAACTATTTCTTGAGCATTCATTACATCTCTCAGTTAAAATGGGTTCTTTTATGGTATTGATTCATTTGAGTTTTCTCAAAA
>NW_026758218.1:0-1072 GCF_022355385.1 Mustela nigripes
AACCGAGGAGGCTGAGTTGAAATGGACTCTCCCGTGGATGTGTCCTACTATGATTTTGTGTCTATGGAGACCTTGGTATGAAGCGGTGGCACTGGAGCCCTGAAGGGTTCTCGAAAAGAGAGCCTTTCACACAGCTCCATTGTGCAAGTTTCCCATGTGTAGATGAGATTTGTTCTGATGGGTGAGTCAAGAACAGCCATATGCTGTTATTGAAATCCATTCCTCTGAGGAGAGATGCCTGGAAACCAAAGCAATGGATCCGATATGTGTCTAAGGGCCTGTTCGCTCCTTTTTACTTCTGGGGACAACAGACTACGGGTCTGAGTGCCGGTAGGTGCTCAGATGGGCCCAGATTGCCCCGTTTGTCCTGGGAAGCCACAAATACTGGGATGGCCTCAGGGACTTTGGAGGTTTATCCTTTAAGTAGGGTTGTGGCCATTGGAATGGGCAAATACAATTCCCTTGGAGAGGGCAAGCACAGTCGTCAGGTTTGGCTCCAGGGTCCTGAGCCTGTAGGGTGTGTAGGCCAGGGCTGCTTGGACAGTTGTCTGAAAACACAAACTCGGCTTATGTTTCGGGTCATAGGTATGGCAGGACTGATCTACAGACCATGAGGAGAACTCTTCGGTATATGAAAAAAGAGCGAGTGTGAGGCTCTTGCTCAAGATTTTGTCTCTGGATATCGTGTCACTCATGGTCGTGAAATTTCCGTGTGACTGCATGGGAAATGGACGAGTCTTACTCTGTGGGGGTTTTGCCCCGTCCAAAGAGTTTGGGGTCATTCTGTGGGAAAGAAGAAGATCGTTGTTCTGTTATTGTTGATTTGTTTTGTTTTGTTTTTCAACCTCAGGTGTGCCAGCAATGAGGGATTCCAGAGTAGAGCCCTGGGAGGGGCGACTGGACAACCAATAATCTGGTTAAAAATTGGGGCCTAGGGACATGTCAAGCCCATTATGACATCTAATGGTCTAGCCACTGAGAGGATGTACTAGAGGACAGGACTCACTCTGATGGTCACAATGCGTGTTTATGCCCTCCTTGCACTCAAGAATGGGCGTGACCTCAGGGTGAA
>NW_026758219.1:0-127 GCF_022355385.1 Mustela nigripes
GGGATATGATTCAGCGATAAAGAGAAATGGCTATCAAGCAATGAAAAAACATGGAACAAACTTAAAATCCATCATAATAGGTGAAAGAAGTCAATTTGAAAAAGCTTCATGTTGCAAGGTTCCAACT
>NW_026758219.1:227-1072 GCF_022355385.1 Mustela nigripes
GTGCCAAGAGTTGGAAGTAACCAAGATGTCCTTAAGGAGGAGAATGGATTGATAAACTGTGGTCCATTGAAACAATGGGATATGATTCAGCGATAAAGAGAAATGGCTATCAAGCAATGAAAAAACATGGAACAAACTTAAAATCCATCATAATAGGTGAAAGAAGTCAATTTGAAAAAGCTTCATGTTGCAAGGTTCCAACTATATGACCTTCTAGAAAAGGCAGAACTATGCAAATGGTATAAAGGTCAGCGGTTTGTAGCAGTTAGGAGAGGAGGAGGATGAATAGGCAGAGCACAGAGGATTTTTAGGCCAGTGAAAATGTTCTGTATGATATGTATGATATTTTAGATATATATCGCTACACAATTGTCAAAATGCATAAGATACTATACCAAGAGTGAACTCTATGAGAAAAGGTTTTTTTAAGATTTTATTTATTTATTTGACAGGCATCAAAGCAGGCAGAGAGGCAGGCGGGGAAAGCAGGGGTTGGGGGGAAGCAGGCTCCCTGCCAAGCATAGAGTGTGGTCTGGGGCTCGATCCCAGGACCGCGAGATTATGACCTGAGCCGAAGGCAGAAGCCTTAACCCACTGAGCCACCCTGGTGCCCCACCAAGAGTGAACTCTAATGTAAACTGTGGACTTTGGGGTGATAATGATGTGTCAGTGTAGGGTCAGTGAGCATGAAAAATTATCACCGTGGTACAGGTTGTAGATAATGGAGAAGGCTGTGTGTATGTGGGGAAAGGGAATTTTACTTTGATCCCCAAACTACTCTAAAAAATGCAGTCTGTTAAAAAAAAACTTTATAATGCAATATAATACAAAACAAGAATGCATAT
>NW_026758220.1:0-1072 GCF_022355385.1 Mustela nigripes
CTAAGGATCCTGGCGGCTCCCCTTAGCTTGGTGGCTTTTTCGGGGAAAATAAGAGTGCTGCTTTCCATCTTAGAGGTGCCCCAAAACAGGGATTTTAGATATGGGTTCTAAGTCTGGGCCCCTGGAAAATCCCACCAAGGGTTAGAATTTGGGGTTAGGGGAGTACCAGGCCTGCAATGCAGGAACCTTTTGGTGGAACTGAGAGAGTTTGTTTGAAAGCATACTTTGGTGAGGGTCACAATGCCTGTTTGTGCCCTGGGGAGCCATCAGGAGTTGGCCTGGTCACATTGGCCATGTACCTTGATCCCACTTTGAGAGCTGGATACCCATTTCAACACCCAGGTGTCCTTCCATGGAAAAGGACTAGAACTCTATAGTGTTTCACGTTCCCCCATCGGAAGGATTTCAGCAAAATCTGGGGAAAGGTGCGAGAATACCAAGTATGGGTAGAGGTGACAGACTTGGGCCATGGCCAGTCCCACATGCTAGATATGGGACCTGCACTCCCTGTGACTTACTCTAGGTCCGGACATAGGCTCTGTAAGACACAACACTAGTGGCCAGGGAAGTCTATAAATCGGGGTTCCCTCCAGGGCCAAGCAGACTGATCCTAATGTGGCGATTCTGGGCAGACTAACCAGGCACTTCTTCCTATGAGGGAGGCAGAATGCTGCATTGCGGCTCCAGAATTCAATATCAAGAGGCCTTGGGGAGCAGTAGGGTGAGGATGGAATTGTAGACACAAGCTATTGTACAATTCAGTGCAAAGCGGAACGCAGTTCCAGTGTGAAGCGTCTTTTTTGATATATCCAGCACCTGAGTAAGGACGAATGTCAGATGTTTGCTCACACTACTGTTTTTTCTACAATGACCAAGAAATGGAGGGGTGGCATCAAGAGCCCATCGAGGATTTCCCACTCTGAGACTTGTGAGATGCTCCAAACAGCAAGGTTTCATTCTACTGGACAGGTGGAGTCTGGTTTGTTTGCTCCACAGTACCCCATGTTTGGGTAGCAGAGCTCTTCGGCATGGATGCCTGGAAAGCACACCTCCATTGACCATTGGAGCTGAG
>NW_026758221.1:0-1072 GCF_022355385.1 Mustela nigripes
CTAAAACAGCAGCTAAGTATAAATAATGCTAATGAGGACTGCAAGGCTGCCATGAGAAATCTAAGACCAGAAGGTCCTCTAGAGGACAAAATGTATGCCTGTAGGGTCAAATAAACACAAAATGGCTCTCCTAGCCGAAGCCCGGCAGGCGAGGCTGCGACAAGGAAGGAGGGGAAATGGAGGAAAATGTTTTAACTGTGGCAAACCTGGTCACATAGCAAGGCAATGTCGGGCACCCAAGGAACAACAAAAAATGACTTGCTTTAAATGTGGAAAACCAGGCCACATGCAGAAGGAGTGCAAACAGGGAAACGGGCAGCGCCCCCAGGGGATGTCCCCTGGGAAGGTAATGCAAGCCGGCGAATCTGCCCATGGGGGGGGGGGCAAAAAACTATATCCCTCCCTGTCCTTAGCCTAAATAGTAGGCCTATAACCCCAGTGTATATTAATGAAAATGAGATTCATATGCTGGTAGACACTGGGGCCGACACATCAATTATAAGCAACAAGGAAGCAAGAAAATTGGATCTAGGACCATGCTTAGAGGTAGTCAACATAATTGGAGTAGGGGGTCTCCAAAGATTTCAAAAATATGGTCCCTTAAATATTCAAGTAGGAGAAAAAAGGATTTCTTCAAAAATCTTGGTAGGAGAAGTCCCCTTGAATCTCTTGGGAAGAGATATTTTAAAGAAACTAAAATTAATATGTGCTAAACTATCAGATAAGATTAGGCCCTACAAGGTACAACTTAAAGATCCTACTAAGGGACCCCAAATAAAACAATGGCCCCTTAGCAAGGATAAGTTAGAGGGAATTACAGAAATCATAGAGAAGTTATTAAAGGAAGGGAAAATAGAAGAAGCAGCATGGGATAACCCTTGGAATACACCCATATTTTGCATAAAAAAGAAGTCGGGGAAATACAGGCTTTTAATAGATTTCAGAGCGCTTAATAAGATGACTTATAAAGGGAGAAGAAATACAATTAGGAATACCCTTCCCTTTAGGGTTGCCAAAAAAGAAATATATAACTGTTTTAGATATAGCAGATGCCTACTTTACTATCCCATTG
>NW_026758222.1:0-1072 GCF_022355385.1 Mustela nigripes
TTTTCGTCATCAATTGAGAGGACCATGTGGTTCCCTCACCTCTCTTATTAATTTGTTCTATGACATTGATTTGTAAATGTTGAACCACCCTTGCAACCTAGGCATAGATCTCACCCGATCATGGCAGATAATCTTTTTAATGTACTGTTGGATTCTATTAGCTAGGATCTTGCTGAGAATAGTAGCATCCATATTCATCAATTATATTGGTTTGAAATTCTCCTTGATGAGGACTTTGCCTGTTGTGTGGATCAGGGTAATGCTGGCTTCAAAAAAAGTGTCTGGAAGTATTCCTTCTGTTTCAAATTTTGGAAAGAGCTTCAGGAGAAGAGGTGTTAGTTCTTTTTTTAAAGTTTGGTGCAATTTGCTAGGACATCCTTCAGGACCTGGGGTCTTGTTTTTGGTAGGCTTTTGATCACTGTTAAACCCATTACTGGATAACAGTCTATTCGGGATGTACATTTCTTCCTTGTTCAAATTTGTGATTTAACAGTTTTCTAGGAATGCATCCATTTCACCTAGGTTGCTTAGCTTCTTTGCATATACTTTTTTCCCCAATTTCTTTTCAGTTTAACCATATTCATTGTTTTAGCACCACACTCAGTGCTCCATGCAATCTGTCCCCTCTCTATTACCCACCAAGTATTTCCCCAACCTCCCACCCCTGCTCTTTCAATGCCCTCTTAGATTCTTTGTCAGAGTCCATAATCTCTCATGGTTCCCCTCCCCTTCGAATTTCCCTCCACTCCCTTCTCCTCTCCATCTCCCGTTGTCCTCCATGCTATTTGTTATACTCCACACATAAGTGAAACCCTATGATAATTGACTCTCTCTGATGGATTTATTTCACTCAGCAGAATCTCTTCCAGTCCCGTCCAGGTTGCTGCAAAAGTTGGGTATTCATCCTTTCTGAATGGAAGCATAATACTTCATAGTGTATATGGACCACATCTTCCTTATCCATTCTTCCAAGGGCATCTTGGTTCTTCCCACAGTTTGGCAAGCGTGGCCATTGCTGCTATAAATTTGGGTTACAGATGGCCCTTCTTTTCACACCATCTGTATCTTTGGG
>NW_026758223.1:0-1072 GCF_022355385.1 Mustela nigripes
AAATCTGACCCTGGCCCAGACTCTAAACAGAACCATGACCCTAACAATGACCACTAAATAATCCTGTCCCTGAAACGAACCTGGACTTTAAACCAATACCTGAACCTGACCGTAAACCTGACACTGGCCCTAGACTTCACCATGACCCTGACCCAGGCAAAGACTATAAACCTAACCCTGACTCTAACAGTGATGCTGACCCTGACCTAACACTAACCCTGACATTGAATGGGAGCCAGACCCTAACTCTAACCCTAAACGTAACCCGCACCCTGACACTAACACGGGCCCTGACCCGAAACCTAACGCTGAACCTAACCCTAAAACTAACCCCTAACATTATCCCTGACACTGACCCAAACCCGGTCTAACCCTAATCCTCAACCTAGCTCTAACCCTAACCCTAAACCCACTTTAACAATTATTCTAACCCTCTCCCTGAACCTCATCATAACCCTAACTCTGAACATTGCCTATGTGGGAACTTAACCTTAAAACTGACGCTGGCCTTGACCTTAACTCTGACCCTAACCCTGACTGTAAACCTAACTCTGACCCAATCCGTGATCCTGAACAGAATCGTCACCCTAAATCTCACCCTGATCCTGAACCTACTCATAAATCAGAACCTAAACATAAAGCTGGCCTTACCATAACCATGAACCTAACCCTGACCCTGACCCTAACCCTGACAATAAACCTGTCCCAAATCTAAACCTGACCCTGACATGCACCTTGCCCCCACACCAAAACTTGAACCTGACTCTAAATCTGACCATGACACTGAACCGGACCCTAAAACTAACCGTCATCCTAACACTGACCCTGACCCTGACTCTGACAGTAATTGTAACCCTGACCCTATTGTGAGCCTGACCCTAAACCTAACCATGAATCTAAACCTAACCCTGACCCCTTCCCTAACCCTAACACTAACCCTGACCCCAATTATGTCTCACCCTAACTCTAACCCTAAGTCTCTCGCTAACACTAACCCTAACCCTAACCCTAACCCTAACCCTAAACCTAACTCGGTCTGAACCCATCTCTGTTCCCAGAAGCGGGGACAATA
>NW_026758224.1:0-1072 GCF_022355385.1 Mustela nigripes
TATTTTGCTCCACTGATATATATATTTACAGCAACACCACACTGCCTTTATTATTATAGCTTTAAAATTAGCTAAACAGCTAGGCAGTGTAGGTCTTCAAACTTTGTTCTTCATTTTCAAATTTCTTTGGCTACCTTAAGTCATTTGCATTTTCATACAGATTTTAGAATCAGTTTGTCAATTTTTGCACAAAATCCTGCTGAGTTTCTGACTGAGACTGCAATGAATCTCCAGATCAATCAGGGGAGAATTTACATTTTTAATCTTATGTTTCATAAGCATGGCTTATCTTTTTTTAGATTTTCTTTAACTTCCCCTGGCAATATTTTGTGATTTTCAGCATGTATAACATGTATATCTTTTATAATAATTTTCCCTAAGTATTTCATAATTTTTAATACTGTTATACATAGCATTTTAAAATTTTCAATTTATGGGGACACCTGGGAGCTCAGTTGGTTAAGCATCTCCCTTCAGCTCAGGTCATGATCCCTGGGTCCTGGGATTAAGTCCTGCATCTGGCTCCCGGCTCAGCAGGGAGCCTGCTTCTCCCTCTCCCTCTGCCTGCTGCTCCCTCTGCTTGTGCTTGCTCACTCTCTCACTCTCTTTCTGACAAGTAAATAAAGTATTAAAAACAATTTAAAATTTTCAATTTATGACTGTGCTTTGCACATATATAAAATACAACTGAATTTTGTATATTGCTTTTATTTCCCACAACCTTACCTTTTTTTTTGATATATCTAGTGAGATGACCATATGGATCTGTAATGATATTCCGTCCTCATTCTTGTTATTGGTAATTTAATGTGTATTTTTCATTTGTATATGTTCTTAAAAATAAACGTTGCTATCTTCCTAGGAACATCGCCAAAGGCAAGGGAAGCAAGGGAAAAAATGAACTATTGGGATTTCATCAAGATCAAAAGCTTTTGCACAGCAAAGGAAACAGTTAACAAAATCAAAAGACAACTGACAGAATGCGAGAAGATATTTGCAAACGACATATCAGATAAAGGACTAGTGTCCAAAATCTATAAAGAACTTAGCAAACTCAACACCCAAAGAACAA
>NW_026758225.1:0-1071 GCF_022355385.1 Mustela nigripes
TTCCTGAGGCACCCAGCAGAACAAACCTCGTCTCCACAAGGAAACTTGTGCATGGGAGCTATGTCAAAAGCTTAGGAGAATACTTCAGGGTCCCGGAGCCACCGCCCCATTCCAAGGCCCTCATGGACACAAACACACATTAGACCCATCCTCAGGAAAGTCCATTTCAACTCAGCCACCCCGGTTGCTCCCGCAGAGCCATCAGATCTAAACTGCCTTGTCGCTAGGAGACAATTGTAATGCGAGCGGGCTTCCCAGGCATCCACCCTCGAACGTTGGTCTGGACTCATCCATATGGGATGTCCTGAAGCTGTCCAACAGGTCTCAATTGTCCCGCAGAAGGAATCCTTTGATGGGGCATCCCAAAACTCCCAACGTGGGAAAACCTCCACGGCCTCGAGATTCGGCTCCCTTTATGAAGGGGCCGTCATGAACAGAAAATCCTTGCTGAGCCAACGTCTGATCCTCGCTCTGACTTCAGATGCATGAGATATTGCTTCAGATCTTCAGGGGGTACATGCCGTGCCCTCGCACTGAAACCCAAGTCTAGCTGTCCCTAGGCACCAATTTGAACCAGATTTCTGGTTGTCCAATCGCCCCTCCCCAGGGCTCTACTCTGGAATCCCTCATTTTGTGGTACCCCTGAGTTTAAAAAACAAAACAAACAAAACAACAACAACAAAAAACGGACTTCTTCAGTCCCAAAGAAAGACCCCAAACTCTTTGGATTGGGCCAAACCCCCAAGGAGTAAGACTCGTCCATTTCCAATGAAGTCACTCGGAAATTTCATGACCATGAATGGCATGATATCCAGAGATTAATACTTGAGCAAGAGCCTCACACTCGCCCTTTTTTCATATCCCGAAGAGTTCTCCGCATGGTCTGTAGATCAGTCCTGCCATACTTATGACCCGAAACATAAGCCGAGTTTGTGTTTTCAGACAACTGTCCAAACAGCCCTGGCCTACACACCCTACAGGCTTCGGCCCCTGGAGCCAAGCTGACGACTGTACTTGCCCTCTCCAAGGGAATTCTGTGTGCCCATTCCAATGGCCACAACGCTACTAATA
>NW_026758226.1:0-1071 GCF_022355385.1 Mustela nigripes
ATGTGGTCCATATACACTATGGCGTATTATGCCTCCATCAGAAAGGATGAATATCCAACTTTTGTATCAACATGGACGGGACTGGAAGAGATTATTTTGAGAGAAATAAGTCAAGCAGAGAGAGTCAATTATCATATAGTTTCACTTATTTGTGGAGCATAACAAAAATCATGGAGGACATGGGGAGATAGAAGGGGGTTGGGGTCAATTGGAATGGGAGGTGAATGATGAATGACTATGGACTCCAAAGAACAATTTGAGGGGTTTGAAGTGGCGGGGGGGCGGGTGGGAGGTCGGGAGTCCAGATGGTGGGTATTATAGAGGGCACGGATTGCTTGCAGCACTTGGTGTGGTGAAAAAATAATGATACTGTAATTCTGAAAATAAATAAGTTTAAAAAATGACTTTTGTATCAACATGAATGGGACTGGAAGAGATTATGCTGAGTGAAATAAGTCAAGCAGAGAGAATCAATTATCATATGATTTCACTTATTTTTGGAGCATAAGGAATAACATGGAGGACATGGGGAGATGAAGAGAATAATTGATTTGGGGGAAATTGGAGGGGGAGATCAACCATGAGAGACTGTGGATGCTGAGAAACAAATAGAGTTTTGAAGGGGAGGGGAGTTTGAGATTGGGTGATCCTAATGGTTGGTATTATGGAGGGCATATATTGCAAAAATCACTCGGTGTGGTGCATAAGCAATGAATTCTGGCACAGTGAAAAGAAACAAAAAAAGAAAAGAAAAGAAATTCTTAAAAAAAATAAAGCAAAAGTAAAAGTAAACCAAAGGTGGATGCAGAACAACTCTGGACATCAAGGTGTATTACAATTTGCAATCATTAAGACTATTGTAATGGAACAAAAGATCAATAGAACAGCATAAGGATTCCAGACATGTTCTCTAAACTCTAAAGTAAGTTTAGACACACACACACACACACACACACACACACACACACAAACACACACATACACATTATACAATTAAACATATTTTTAAAAGAAATGCCCTTTAAAAAAAGGGGGAAAAAGCAAATATTAGTTGTGATGTCAGCACTATGT
>NW_026758227.1:0-1071 GCF_022355385.1 Mustela nigripes
ACTGGACAACCAGAAATCTGGTTAAAAATTGGGGCCTAGGGACATGTCAAGCCCATTATGACATCTAATGATCCAGCCACTGAGAGGATTTACTAGAGGTCAGGAATCACGCTGAGGGTCACAATGCGTGTTTATGCCCCCGTCGCACTCAAGAATGGGCTTGACCTCATGGTGAATGATGGTTTCTCCTAAAGTGAACGTAGGACAACATGGCAACCACAAGGTTTCTTGTCTTCGGTAAGCAGGAGTTCTGATTTCTACATCACTGTCACCCCTGGGCAGTGATTGTTGTTAAGGTCAATGTTCTGAAGCCTGAAAACTGAGGTAGGGCAGACATGATGACTTAAGGCCATGGCGGGTCTGATGTGCTCAGTGTGCAGTCAGCTGTCTGGGTGTTGCTCAGGAGGTCCCGGCTCAGGTTGTGTCAGACAGTGCATTACTGCCCAGGTTAGACTATATAATTTGGGTATATTCGAGTGCCGTGTCGGTTTCTTCTCATTTAATATGCCCGGGCAGCTCATTAGGCAATATACTTTTTCTAGAGGGCAGGCAGAGTGCTGCAATGATGGTCCGGAATTGCCAAACTTGTAGGCTTCGGGGCCAGGAGTGTGAGTTCGGAAGTCTGAGAACACAAGCTAGACTTGGGTTTCATGGCGAGGGCACGGCATGTAACCCCTGAAGATCTGAAGCCTTATCTCATGCTTCTGAAGTCAGAGTGAGGATCAGACGTTGGATCAGCTTGGATTTTCTGTTCATGACGGCCCCTTCATGAAGGGAGCGGATTCTCGAGAGCGTGGAGGTTTTCCCACGTTGGGAGTGGTGGGATGCCCCCTCAAAGGATTCCTTCTGCGGGACAAGTTAGATCTGCTGGATCCTGCGGAACAACCGAATACGCTCAGTTGAAATGCACTCTCCTGTGGATGGGGCCTAATGTGTTTTTGTGTCTATGGAGACCTTGTAAAGGGGCAGTGGCACACAGGCCCTGAAGGATTCTCCTAACTGGAGGTTTTGAGACATCTTCAAAGGATAATTTTCCCATGTGGAGAAGAGATTTGTTCTGATTGCTGCCTC
>NW_026758228.1:0-1071 GCF_022355385.1 Mustela nigripes
CATGGGGAAGAAAGAGTCACAATCCTGGAGTGGATGGGCTGAGGACTATCAGAATGCCTTTTTTTTTTTTTTGGTGATTCTGTCTGTATATGGACAAGGAGAATTCACTGGAGATGACATCTGTATGCCTCACATTTTCAAGGGAAAATTATGAAAACGCATATACACCCACAGCCATAGTTTAATTATGTTTGAAATGTATTCAGAACTACTCCAGTCAGTAAATTGCATATTTTCACATTTAGCTTCTCAATTTTCTCTTCGGCACCTCCCATTCTTGAAATACCAACACAAATCCCATCTCTTGCCTAAGGACCATAAACTACCTCACTATCAAAGGCTACAGTTCATTCATTCATTTGATTCATTCAAAGTAACCTAATCTTGAGTGATGTCTTAGGCGCTCTTCTAAGGACTGGGGACACGGTGAACAAAATAGGTAAAGATCTCACTTTCATGGAGCCTATCTGGTATTTAGGGGAAAATCTTTCCTTATCAACATGAAAAGACTTATTATGGATGTTGCTTATAATTTCAGTTTTTTTTTTTCTTGACAGCATCTCAGGTGATCATCTTTGACATGGTTCTCCTGAAAAATACCTTTGGGGGGTACTGACTCAACTTTCTGAGTCAGACACTTTCCTAAAGACAGGGGTCACAGGAAAAGTGACAACTGTCACTCTTGCAGTAAGAACAGGAATCACAATACTTGAAACAGAGATATGCTGCTCAGCTGTCAGAAAGTCCACAAGGCTCCAAATGTGTGTGGCCAACTAATGGAACCTGTAACTCAGAGGTTATCATCCTGAGAGCAATGGGAAATCCCTCTAGTTAAGGACTCTCCTTGACGGAAGATTGACAATGGCCTTGATTTACTTACTATGATGTTTAGGTAATTATACACATTAAGAAAAGTGCACAAGACACTTTCATTTCCATGATACCATCAAAGATATTGTTGTTTTATTAAAATGTTACATCTAGAGCTGTAACGTATAGAGTAGTTAAGTCAATCAGTATGTGGTACAGGTGAGACTATTGTAACAGCCATACTTCCATAAAAAAGAAAAA
>NW_026758229.1:0-1071 GCF_022355385.1 Mustela nigripes
TTAAAAAAAATTTACAAGAAGGCGAGAAAAAAAACAAAAAATGAAAAAGAAAAAATTTAAATTAACTGCAAGACTAAAAAAATCAGATGGAGAAAGCCATGAGTTCTGTGCTTTGTTTTCTCCTCCTCTGGAATTCTGCTGCTCTCCTTGGTTTTGAAACCGCACTCCTTGGTTGGTGAACTTGATCTCGGCTGGATTTCTTGTTGATCTTCTGGGGGAGGGGCCTGGTGTAGTGATTCTCAAGTGTTTTGCCCCAGGCGGAATTGCACCACCCTTACCAGGGGCCGGGGTGAGTAATCCGCTCGGTTTGCTTTCAGGAGCTTTTTTTCCCTGAGCACTTTCCGTAGAGTTCTGGAGGACGGGAATACAAATGGCGGCCTCCTGGACTCCAGCCCAGAGGAGCCGAGAGCCCAGGGCCCCACTCCTCAGTGCGCCCTCAGAGAACAGCACCCAGTTACTCCCGTCTGCCTGACCTCCAGCGGCGCTCTGAGTTCACTGAGCCTGTGGCTGGTCCAAGCTAACATGGAGCTGTGAGCTTACTCTCGGCTCTGTCTGTGTAGCCGGCTTTCCTGTTCCAATACCCGCAAGCTCAGAGACTCTCAGACACCCCCGATCCTTCTGTGACCCTGCAGGACCTGAGGCCACGCTGACCCCGCGTGGACTTCGCCCCGGTTTAGCCTCTGGAGTGATGTCGCTCAGTGGAACAGACTTTTAAAAGTCCTGATTTTGTGCTCCGTTGCTCTGCCGCTTGCTGGGAGCCGGCCCCTCCCCCCGGGGTCTATCTTCCCGTCGCTTTGGATTCACTTCTCTGCCAGTCTACCTTTGAGAAAGTGGTTGTTTTTCTGTTTCCAAAATTGCTGTTCTCTTCGATCTGCCGATGGATTTGAAGGTGTTTACAATCTTTAGATAAGCTATCTAGCTGATCTCCTGCTAGCTGAAGTAGTCTCAGCCAGCTACTTCTCCACCATCTTGACTCCTCCCCCATCATAGGAGATCTTAAAATGCCTCTCTCAAAAATAGACATATCATTGAAGCAGAAAATCAATAAAGAAACAAGAGCACTGAATGACA
>NW_026758230.1:0-1071 GCF_022355385.1 Mustela nigripes
CCTGAGGCCCCGCCCATTCTTGAGTGCGACGAGGACATAAACACGCATTGTGACCCTCAGCGTGAGTCCTGTCTTCTAGTACTTCCTCTCAGTGGCCGGACCATTGGGTGTCATAATGGGCTTGACATGTCCCTAGGCCCCAATTTTTAACCAGATTTCTGGTTGTCCAGTCGCCCCTCCCAAGGGCTCTACTCTGGAATCCCTCATTTGGTGGGACACCTGAGGTTGAAAAACAAAACAAATCAACAAAAACAGAACAACGGACTTCTTCCATCCCACAGAATGACCCCAAAGTCTTTGGACGGGTCCAAACCCCCAGAGAGTAAGACTCGCCCATTTCCCATGAAGTCACCTGGAATTTTCACGACTATGTGTAACACGATATCCAGAGAAAAAACTTGAGCAAGAGCTTCACACTCGCCCTTTTTTCATATCCCTAAGTGTTCTCCTCATGGTCTGTAAATCAGTCCTTCCATACCTATGACCCGAAAATAAGCCGAGTTTGTGTTTTCAACAACTGTCCAAACAGCCCTGGCCTACACACCCTAGAGGCTTAGGCCCCTGGAGCCAAACCTGACGACTGTGCTAGCCCTCTCCAAGGGAATTGTATGTGCCCATTCCAATGGCCACAACCCTTCTAAGAGCATAAAGCTCCAAAGTCCCTGAGGCCATACCATATTTGGGGCTTCCCAGGACATACAGGGGCAATCTGGGCCCATCTGAGCACCTACCGGCACTCAGACCGATAGACTGATGTCCCCAGAGGTAAAAAGGAACGAATAGGCCCCTAGGCACCTATCGGATCCATTGCTTTGGTTTCCAGGCATTCTCCTCAGAGGCCTGGATTTCAATAACAGCATATGGCTGTTTCTTGACTCACCCATCAGAACAAATCTCATCTACACATGGGAAACTTGCACGATGGAGCTGTTTGAAAGCCTCTCTTTAAGAGAACCCTTCAGGGCCCAAGTGCCACCGCTTCATTCCAATGTCTCCATAGACACACAATCATATTAGGACACATCCACGGGAGAGTCCATTTCAACTCAGCCACCTCGGTTGCTCCCCCAG
>NW_026758231.1:0-1071 GCF_022355385.1 Mustela nigripes
TTCCAGAACTACTTTCTCAGGAATATATGAGCCAGAATGAGATTCAGCCTGTAGGAACAGGGCAAATAATATGCAGGCCAGCTAATCAGAGTATACCATCTCCTACAGGAACAGGTCCATGACCCATGGAAAGCCAATCAGTGTGGTCTCAAGACCTGGAGCCCAGAGCGGCCACACTCTTCTCAAGGGTCACTAGCTTTCAGGGACCATCTCTCCTGCACCTGGCAGAGACAGCCTGACAATGAGGTGGAAGCACAGAAAAGAAACAAACACAGAGCCAAGAGTGGAAAGGAATAATTTTAACCAACAGGGAGGTCAACAAAGAGAGTGGACGTGAGAATGGGTGGGTGTCCTGGACTCCACTTACATCCCTGTCAACAGTCATAAATACTTAAAGCCAAATGTACCCCTGGAATGGTCGTGTGTATCATTAAATCCCCTCCTTTTGAAGTCAGACTTTCTGCCACTTACAACCAAGAATCTTGAGTCATACAAATATGCTCAACATATAGAGCTAACCCTGAACAATGCAGGGACTAGGGGTGACTACTCCCTCCATTTAACTTTTGACTCCCCAAAACCTTAACTCATAACAGCCTTTTGACCAGAAGCCTTACCAATAACATAAACAATTAACACATATTTTGTATACATGTAATATGCACATGGTATGCTGTATTCTTACAATAACGTAAGCTAGAGAAAAGAAAATGTTATTAAGAAAATCATAAGGAAGACAAAATACATTTACATTTCTGTAGTGTTATTATAAAAAAAAAAATCACATAAAAGTGGACCCATGCAGTTGAAACCCACTGTTCAAGGGTCAACTATACTATCACTTGGGTGGAACAGAATTTTTTTTTTTTAAAGAAAAAAAAAAAATCCCCCAACTGGTTAAACACACAAACAAGTAGTTGCCAGGGCTGGAGGGAGGAAAGAACAGAGACTGCTTCATGGGTACAGGGTTTTCTGTTGGAGTGATGAAAATGTTCTGGAACTAGATAGAGGTGTGATGATTGCACAGTACTGTAAATGTTCTAAAGCCAGTGAATTATTCACTTTAAAATG
>NW_026758232.1:0-1071 GCF_022355385.1 Mustela nigripes
GTAGAGATTAAAAATGTCAGTATGTGATGCTAGAGCAGGGAGTGAGGCGAGAGAAAGGGGCATCAAAAATCTGGCTTGCCCACAAGACAGGCTGCTGGCTCACTCCCCTGCTCCTTGAACTCATTTCCTCATCTGTACCACATTTCCGGGGGGCTGTCTCAGTGTCCTTTTGAGCTCCTCATCCCTGACTTCCCCGTGTGTGTCTGACACACGGGTTAATAAACTCCTGTCTGCTTTGCTCTCTGTACTCGTCTCTTGTCCATCTCATCTGCAGAGCAGCAGGTACAGAAACTAGGAGGACAGAAGCAAGAAGGCGTCTCCTTTCCTGCATCACCGACGGGCATCTCCGTAGGGAAACCCAGGCCTGCAAATCCCCACCTGGAAGGGGGATGACAGCCCAGGGTAGGAATTTTACTCCCAGACCTCTGGGGCTCCATCTCCCTGGCACTACAGGTATCTCCCTTAATAAGGAAGAGCCATTCTCAGAGTGGGGTCCCCACAGCAACAGAGTCCCATCTGGAACTTGTTGGAGATGTTGCCAGCCTGTCGCAGGCCTGCCACGGCAGAAGGTGAGGCTTCTGACGCACCGGCCGCTCAGAGCCCATTGCCTGCCTTTGGCGGGCCCTCCAGCTGAGACTCGTTACTGCATTTCTTAACGACAGGGGAAGGAATAGAAAGAGGAGTTGTATTTCAGGTCATGGGAAAATACTGTGAAATTTAAATGTCAGTGTCCATAAATGAGGTTTTATTGGAACACACTCCCTAATAGCTAATGGATTTTATTGCAAGCCATTAGTGTATATGCCATCTCCAGCGGCTTTTGTCCCACGTCCACAGCGCCAGCAACTTCAACAGAGACCTCACAGTCTGCACATTTCTGAAATATTTATTCGCACATCCTTTGCAGACAGAGTTTGCCTTCCCTGCCTCCCAGCAGCAAACCAGTCCATAAACGGAAACTGCAGGGCCTTGAGACGGGGCCTCCATGCCCTCAAGGCCCGTGAATTAAATGAAGGCTGCCTGAACTTGGATGTGAAGACTTGACATTTCCACGTCACTTGACCTCCAGGA
>NW_026758233.1:0-1071 GCF_022355385.1 Mustela nigripes
CGGGGTCACTGTAAGGGTCAGGGTTAGGTTATCGTCATGGTCTGGGTCAGGGTCTGGGTGAATTTTAGCACCAGTGTCCTTTTTAGGGTCAGGTTCAGGTATTGGTTTAAAGTCCACATTCGGGTCAGGGACAGGGCTATGTAGTGGTCAGAGTTAGTGTCAAGGTTAGGATTAGGTTCAGAGTCAGGGTCAGGTAAAGTTCAGGGCCGGCGTCAGGTTGAGGGTCAGGCTTTGGTATAGGGTCAATGTTCGCTTCAGTGTCCCAGTTAGGTTTTGGCGGTAGGGTTTGGCATTGGGGTTTGGGATAGAGTTAGAAGTAGGGTTATGATTAGGTTTAGAGTTAGGTTTAGACAGTATAAGATCAGGGTTAGGGTTTGGTTTAGGTTCGGGGTTAGTGTTAGTTTCAGGGTCAGCATGAGGTGTAGGTTCAGGGTCCTTATTAGGGTCATGGTTAGAGTTACCATTAGGTTTAGGGTTAGGGTCAAGCACACTGTCATGGTCAGGGGTAGGGCTAGCGTCCGGGTTAGGTCAGCGTCAGGGTTAGGGATAGGGTCAGGGTCAGGGTCCTGGTTAGGTTTGTGTCATGGTTACGGTAATGTCAGAGTTAGGTTTAGGTTTAGGGTCCACATCAGGGTCAGTGTCAGGCTTAGGTTTAGGTTTAGGGTTCAGGTCAGGATCACAGTCAGGTTCAGGTTCGGGATCAGGGTCAGGGCTTGGGTCAGGTTTTGGGGCAGGCTCACAGTCAGTGTCAGGGTCAGGGTCAGGGTTAGTGGTTACTGTTAGGTTTAGCCCCGCTTCTGGGTCATGGACCCATCCGTTCAGGGTCTTAGGATAAACCCTGGGCAGAAGGGTGTAGACCCTACACCCGATCCCACTTAACCAGCCTTAAACTGGGGTGTGAACATGACTTGCCCACCAGATATCTAAACCCTCATCAGCCTGATCCTGCTTGGGGAATCTCCACCCACGATGGCATGGCAAGGTCCTCTTTACACACAGACACACAGACACCCAGAGGCACTTGCACACACACACACACACACACAGGGAAGAGACATAGGGCTACACAAT
>NW_026758234.1:0-1071 GCF_022355385.1 Mustela nigripes
CTATTGTGAATGATTGAGAAAGAAAACATTATTATAATTAAGCTGCCAGGTTTCAATGTATTTTATTGTTGCTTAGAAAATCCTAGCATATCCAGACTTTACAGAGATTTGATGATCCTAAGAGGAGCTGAACTCATGGACCAAAATAACTATGCACATAAAAAGTACAATTACTTACCTAAAAAAGATGATGTGGTTAACTTTATATGGCAATCCAAGTGTTATTGGAACAGGAATTAAAAAAATAGCTTGGGGGCGCCTAGGTGGCGAAGTGGATAAAGCCACTGCCTTCAGCTCAGGTCATGATCTCAGTGTCCTGGGATCAAGTCCTGCATCATGCTCTCTGCTCAGCAGGGAGTCTGCTTCCCTCTCTCTCTCTCTCTCTCTGCCTGCCCTCCGTCTACTTGTGATCTCTCTCTGTCAAATAAATAAAGAAAGAAAATCTTAAAAAAAAAATAAGAATGACTGTACTTTAAAAAAATAGCTTAAAAGGGGCGCCTGGGTGGCTCAGTGGGTTAAGCCGCTGTTCAGGTCATGATCTCAGGGTCCTGGGATCAAGCCCCACATCGGACTTTCTGCTCAGCAGGTAGCCTGCTTCCCTTCCTCTCTCTCTGCCCGCCTCTCTGCCTACTTGTGATCTCTCAATGTCAAATAAATAAATTAAATATTTTTAAAAATAGCTTAAAAGTATATGATAAAATAATGATATACATATACAAAGAAAAGATACTATACTGTGAATATAAATTAAGTGAAATTTGTTGAAATAAATAATACAATAAATGGAGACTAAGATGAATATAGCTGTAAAAAAATAAATGAGTTGGTTAAAACAAACAAACAAACAAATTAATGGCTTCTGCCCAAATGCAGCAGAAGAGAAAAAAACATAAAGAAAATATTTAAATAAGTACTGAGATAAATTTTGGGGAATTAAAGAAAGATAAAAGATACCAGACTTAAAATGATGCCAATCATGAGAAATCAGAAACAAAACAAAACAAAAACCACACACACAAAAAAAACACAAAACCACTCATATACATTATGGTGAGTTTTAAGAATATCAAA
>NW_026758235.1:0-1071 GCF_022355385.1 Mustela nigripes
AGGGTGACTTCATGGGAAATGGACGAGTCTTACTCTCTGGGGGTTTGTCCCCGTCCAAAGAGTTTGGGGTCATTCTGTGGGATGGAAGAAGTCCGTTGTTCTGTTGTTGTTGATTTGTTTAGTTTTGTTTTTCAAACTCAGGTGTCCCACCAAATGAGGGATTCCAGAGTAGAGCCCTGGGGAGGGGCCACTGGACAACCAGAAATCTGGTTAAATATTGGGGCCTAGGGACATGTTAAGCCCATTATGACATCCAATGTTCCAGCCACTGAAGGGACGTACTAGAGGACATGACTCACGCTGAGGGTCACAATGCGTGTTTATGCCCTCTTCGCACTCAAGAATGGGCGGGGCCTCAGGGTGAATGCTGGTTTCTTCTACACTGAACGATGGACAAGATGCCAACCACCAGGTTTCTTGCCATGGGTAAGGAAGAGTTCTGATTTCTGCATCACAGTCACTCCTGGGCAGTGATTGGAGTTAAGGTCTAGGTTCTGAAGCCTGAAAACTGTGGTAGGGAAGAGATGATGACCTAAGGCCATGGCGGGTCTTATGTGCTCAGTGTGCGGTAAGCAGTCTGGGTGTTGGTCAAGAGGTCCGGACTCAGGTTGTCAGACAGTGCATTAGTGCCCAGGTTAGACTATATATTTTTGGTGCATTCGAGTGCCGTGTAGGTTCTTATCTGAAGTAATCTTGAGGATATGAAGAATGAGCGTGTCTGAGGCGCGTGCTCAAACTTTTGTCTCTGGATTTTGTATCAGCGATGGCCGCGGAATAATGGGGAGGCCTCATGGGCCATGGACGAAACTTGCTCTCTGTGGACTTGGCCCGATCGACATTGTTTTTCGTCAATCTGTGGGATGGGAGGTCTCCTTTCAGGATTGTTACCTGAGGTGTCCCACCGAAAGAGGAATTCCAAAGCAGAGCCCTGGGGAAGAGTGAAGGGACAACCCGAACTATGGTTAAAAATTGGGGCCTAGGGGCATGGCAAGCCCAATATGCTGTCTCTCCATCCAGCCACTGAGAGGCCTTACCTGAGGACTGTGCTCAGGCTGAGGGTCACAATGTGTG
>NW_026758236.1:0-1071 GCF_022355385.1 Mustela nigripes
GACAAAAGTCAAAACAGAACAACAAAACAACCAAACAAAATAAACCCCCCCCAAACAACTACCAGTCCACCATTTCTTCCCCTCTCACCCAGCCATGTAAGCATATTCATTTAATTGCTCATCTGTTTTCTTTTACATGAGTATTTGTTTCTTTGTTGGGGGAGGGGCTTGTGTATTTCTTGAGCTGGAGATTATTAGCACTTTATGCCCAATGATCTGATCTCTCTCTTTTCTAGGTGTAGGGAGTGCTGTCCATAAATCACAACCATCCAGCTTTACAAAGAGCTTTCGGAACACTGCACTTTATTTGTGGAGGGAAAAAAATGACTGCATTTAACTTCTGGCTCCTAATCTTCAGTTGACAGAAACCAGGAAACTGCTCAATTTCATATGTTTACTTCAAAATACCCTATCTCAGCCAAGTGTCTGGCTGTTCCATTCTATAAATGCAAGGTGCCACCATCATGCCTTGTATTTCTTTCCTTTCTCCCTATGTTGGCTGATGCTTGTGTCCAAAAGGCAGGCTTTCAACAAATTGCATTCTGATTGACTGACCTGGATTTCTGCTGGGGAGCTGAATGCCAAAGCCAAATTCGACCAAAACTTGCTTTGCTGGGTTTTTAAAATCTTTTTCAGAAACAGCCTCAGATATATTTTATGACAGGGATGAAGAATATTATTTAAACACAATGGTACAAGCCAGAGTCACAATAAAGAGGGTTTGAGAGTTGGGTGAAATCTCAGGTTATCTGCTTGAAGTTTTTAGCTATTCAAGAAGATTCATGGTCTTTTTTCCTTTTTCTTGCATTTTAAAAAAATTTATTTTTTATTTTCAGCATAACAATATTCATTATTTTTGCACCACACCCAGTGCTCCATGCAATCTGTGCCCTCTCTAATACCCACCACCTGGTACCCTGACCTCCCACCCCCCGCCCCTTCAAAACCCTCAGATTGTATTTCAGAGTCCATAGTCTCTCATGGTTCGTTCACCTCCCCTTCCAATTTACCCCAACTCCCTTCTCCTCTCTATCTCCCCATGTCCTCCATGCTATTTGTTATGCTCCACAA
>NW_026758237.1:0-1071 GCF_022355385.1 Mustela nigripes
GTGAGAACACAGCTTGGTGGGCGCCTTCTCTCCTCCTTTGAGTGAGACCCAGAGCCGAGGACCCTGGTTAAGCTGTGTCTGGCCTCCTGACAGCTAGAGATGGTAGGATAGTAAACTGAGCTGTTTAAAGTTACTAAACTTGTTATTATTTGTTATGAAGTAACTATTAAAAACAAAACAAGAGGCCCAAAATGGAGTTGCTTATGCTAAGCCCCATGTCCCCTAAACCAGACTTAATTATGATTTCAGCTGTCCCAGAAATGGAATCTGAGCCCAGGCAAGCAGACACTACCTGATCCCCACTCCCTTGGATCCCTGCCATCCCCAGAAGCCAAGTCACCTGGCCATAACCAACCTGCCTTGTTTGCCTGACATGATTTCCTTGCTCCTCCTCTCTTCTGCCTATAAAAGTCTTTCATTTTGTACTGCTCCTCTGAGCTCCTTTCAGTCTGCAAGCAGGATGTTGCCCATTTCGTGAATCATTGAATAAAACCAATAGGTTCTTTAAAATGTACTCAGCTGAATTTTTTTTTTTAACACAACAGAAAACTCAAGCAGAAGGTCTGAGTCCCAGAGCACAGGACTGATGTCTAAAGGTCAGGAAACTCAAAAAAACCCAGCCAGGAAAGGAGCCATCATCACTGACCAGTGTGGAAGAGGAAGGGAGAGCCAACATCACGATGAAAAAAATAGAATATTTCCAGAGAAGTGAAGGGACTTCTATGTCTATAGGACTGACAGGTTGAGTCATTTGGATCTGAGGGTTAATTATTGGATTTGGCAACTTGGCGGTGATTAGCGATCTTGTAAAATATCTGTGTAGGTGTAGTCATGGGACCAATTACTGTTAACAGTGTCTGAAGTGCAAAAAAATTTTCAGGGTTTGGATTCAAATGGGAGCAGTGGATATAAAGAGCAGTGAGCAAGTCTGACTTCTGTTTTGGAGGTCAAATCAGTTGGTTTTGCTGATGGATTAGATACGAGAAAAGGGAAAGGGGGAATTTATCCCAGGGGCTGAGGCTTTAGGGGAGACTGGGACAGGAGCAGGTTGAGGAGGGAGCAGGATAGAAA
>NW_026758238.1:0-601 GCF_022355385.1 Mustela nigripes
TAGTATAATACCTTCAAGATCCATCCATGCTGTTGTAAATGGCAGTATTTCTTAATTTTTCATGGTTAAGTAGTATTCCATAGTATATATTTACCATACTTATTTTATTCATTCATCCATTAATGGATACTGAAGCTATTTCCATCTCTTGCTTAGAGTTAATAATTTTATAATGAACATAAGAGTGCAGATATGTCTTCGAATAGTGACTTCGTTTCCTTTAGATATATACCTAGAAGTGGGATTACTGAATCATATGGCAATTTTACTTTTAATAATATGAATAATCTCCATACTGTTTTCCATACAAATTTATATCCCTATCACAGTGCATAAGTTCCCCATTTTCCCCAATATTTACCAAAATTTGTTAGTTTTAATTGTTTGGTAGTATATATTCTAATAGGTAGTAATATTGTGTTTTTCAGAGGTAAACAACAACATAATGAATTTGCCCTGAGTTTTTACATTGAGCACTTTTTAATGCTCCTGTTGGTCATTTATATAACTTTTTTGAAAAAAAAGTCTATTGAGATCCTTTTGCTATTTTTTTAATGATATATTTTTTTCTATTTGTATCTGTTGGTTATTAACCTCTTTT
>NW_026758238.1:701-1071 GCF_022355385.1 Mustela nigripes
GGATTGTGTTTTCATTCTCTCTCTCTCTCTCTTTTTTTTTTTTTTTTGGCAATGCAGAAACTTTAGTTAATGTAATACCATTTATTTATTTTTGCTTATTTTGCTTGTGTTTTTGGCCTGGTATCCAAAAAACTATTTGCAAGACCAATGTCAAGGAGAATTTTTCCTATGTTTTCCTTTAGGAAATTTAGTTTCATGCATCACATTTAAGTCTTTAATCTATTTCAAGTTAAGATTTATGAGTGATATAAGGTTCCAGTTTCATGCTGGTTTATGTGACTATTCAGTTTTAAATATCATTTATTGAACATACTATCTTTACCCATTATATATGTTGGCCCCTGTCAAATATTAGGTGACTGTATGAAAG
>NW_026758239.1:0-456 GCF_022355385.1 Mustela nigripes
GTTGAACACATCTCTGAACACACGTACTTACCAGGAATCGGGTCAAAAAGGCACTTAACCTAACGTTTATGCCTGACTTTGGTCTTAAGCTCCCGGAATGAGAAATCTGAAAGACTGTACTGTCCTTACTGGTACTGGTCCAGTACTACAAAGCATACCAAGCTCCTTTTCTAAAGTTGCCCTACTTCTCTTGGTGAGGTCAGCCTGAAGCTGGCAGCAGATAACTGTAGGACATAAACTTACAGAATAGGAAAAGACTTTACTGACAGGAAAGGTTCATCAGACATAGCCTTGAAAATGTCCCAAGGTTTGAATCAGAGCCAGGAGGAGCTTTATCTGTTTTCTGTATCCCTCTGGGTCTGTACTTAAACTATCCAAACGTATATGTTTAATTTCTAAGGATTGGGATTTAGTAGCTGGTTTCAGTGTTAAAAAGTTTTGGCTCTGTAGGTACCT
>NW_026758239.1:556-1071 GCF_022355385.1 Mustela nigripes
CGCCCCCGGCCTGACAGAAGCCTCCCAGTGCCTTGTGCCTAGAAGCTGAGCGACTGTGCGTTGAACACATCTCTGAACACACGTACTTACCAGGAATCGGGTCAAAAAGGCACTTAACCTAACGTTTATGCCTGACTTTGGTCTTAAGCTCCCGGAATGAGAAATCTGAAAGACTGTACTGTCCTTACTGGTACTGGTCCAGTACTACAAAGCATACCAAGCTCCTTTTCTAAAGTTGCCCTACTTCTCTTGGTGAGGTCAGCCTGAAGCTGGCAGCAGATAACTGTAGGACATAAACTTACAGAATAGGAAAAGACTTTACTGACAGGAAAGGTTCATCAGACATAGCCTTGAAAATGTCCCAAGGTTTGAATCAGAGCCAGGAGGAGCTTTATCTGTTTTCTGTATCCCTCTGGGTCTGTACTTAAACTATCCAAACGTATATGTTTAATTTCTAAGGATTGGGATTTAGTAGCTGGTTTCAGTGTTAAAAAGTTTTGGCTCTGTAGGTACCT
>NW_026758240.1:0-1071 GCF_022355385.1 Mustela nigripes
AACCTTTAATAAATAAAGTGTAATAAATAAATGAATAAATAACTAAATAATATGTAGTAAGTGCAAACCCCTACTAAATGAAAAACAGGAACAAATTGCAAACTAACCACATAGCAAGTAAGCCTAGACCATATGCGTGTAGTGATAACAAACTAACCACATAGCAAATACCACATAGCAAGTAAACCTAGACCATATGCATGTAGTGATAAGATTAGCGCGGAGTAACAAGTTGTAAATATTTTAACTTGTGCGAAATATCGTAAACCAAAACATGTTTACGACGTGTGTATGTTTTTGGTGTGTAAGCATAAGAAAAATAAGTGATGTAATATGTTTATGAAGGAGACTTAGCACAGTATATAAAGAGGCATCGGGTTGGACTGAGGTGAAGCGAGTTCCCTGTCCGGAGAACATCATCGCCGGTGCTACCGACGCCCCGACAGTTTCATTGCCAACCACTCGCTGGTTCTCAGTCTCAACTTCTGCTATGACCTCTCTGTCTAGATTGTGAGGCGACGTCTCCTTCTCTGTAACAACGTCAGCAGACCATGACCGGGCCACGATAGTGGTGCAGACCTCGTCCCAATAAAGATCAAGTGAGTTACATTATATCCATCTCTCGATCTCTTCTTTACACGTTGCGACCTCCTGGCGGGACGCAGGGGTTTTGCTCGCGACAATTGGCGTAGTCGGCAGTCGTAGTCCGAGTCACGGAGGAGTTGGTGGTTTCGGCAGCTGAGGCCACAACCGCCGATGCAACGACACACCCGGCGGAGACAACTGCGTAAGCTCCTAAGGACAACCCAGAGGATCCTCCAGAACGCAAGGAAAACAAGGGAGCTGATCCTAAAACTTTTGAAGGAAGAGGACAGAGACCACCGAGACAGGTCAACTACACCGGACCTCCCTAATCTACCAGACCACCTACCATTGCAGAAGTCTGGAGGGCCAGACTTCATCCCACTGGATAGCGACGAGGAAGACGACTGAACCAGGTTGGCAACCCCACCCCAAACTAACTAACGGGAGGACGCAAGGCAAAGGGGAAGGGTGACACCCTCGCGTGGG
>NW_026758241.1:0-1071 GCF_022355385.1 Mustela nigripes
GGGGCCGCGGCAGTGGGCTGTGATGTGTCAGAAGATGGCTTGTTACATGTTGCAGCTCTTTTGCACCTAATCAGTCGCTACGTAGGGGTTGAAGTGGTCTTGGTGGCAAGGCTTCTCTGGGCCTTGCTGACCAGGGACGTGGGGCCACTAGGAGGAGAGGCCAGGATACTCCCGTCCCTGCCTGCGTCCTTGCTGGAAGTGCTGTAGCCGTCTGATCTGGACCACTTCCTGCTCATGTTCCTGAGGATGTGACTGAAGGGAGGGAATCTCGGGGCTCCCGACACAGGCAGTTTTGTCGTGCTGGCTCTAGCGGTCCCCCACAAGGTGCTCTAGCATGGGCGGTCCTCTGTGTTCGGGCCCAGGTTTGCCCTGGAGCCCTGCGGGCCATTTGTTGCCCTGCTTGTTGCTGCTGTGATGCAGAGAGCCCCTAATCTGGAGCACAGACCCGCAACATTATCTCCTCTCCCCAAAACTGTTGGTACTGCCGAAGGCCCCATGCTGTTGGGGGCTGGCATTGTGGTGCCAGTTGGGGGGCCGGGGTGCTGGCTGTTGGGCCCAGCATGGGACACAGCGCTGGGCAACTGGGGGGCCGCTGTCAAGCCAGGGGCTGCAGCTGCGCCAGGGTCAAGTACAGTAGAGGAGGTAACCGAGCCTGGCTGGGCACTGGCTCGGGTCCCCCGGGAGGGAGATGCGGGTAATTGAACCACATAACCTACCTGGTTGCCACTGCCCAAGGACAGCTGGACTACTGTTGTGCTCAGGGCCGGGAGTGCTGCCGAAAGCCCCTTGCTGATGGGGGCCGGCATTGTGGTGCCAGTTGCGGACCCGGGGTACTGGCTGTTGGGCCCAGCATGGGATATGGCGCCGGGCAGCCGGGGGGCCTCTGTCTAGCCACGGGCAGCGGCACTGGGCTGTGATGTGCAGAAAGATGGCTTGTTGCACAGTGAAGCTCTTTTGCACCTAATCAGTCTCTGGTCAGGGGATGAGGGGGTCTTAGTGTCAAGGCTGGTGTGGGCCATATGACCACAAAGTCGGTGCTGCTAGGAGGAGCGGCGAGCACGCCCCCGTCCC
>NW_026758242.1:0-1071 GCF_022355385.1 Mustela nigripes
CACAAAGAAATTGAAAAATGTTCCATGCTCCTGGATTGGAAGAATAAATATTGTGAAAATGTCTATGCTACCTAAAGCAATCTACACATTTAATGCAATTCCTATCAAAGTACCATCCATCTTTTTCAAAGAAATGGAACAAATAAATCTAAAATTTATATGGAACCAGAAAAGACCTCGAATAGCCAAAGGGATATTGAAAAAGAAAGCCAACGTTGGTGGCATCACAATTCCAGAATTCACAAAGCTGTCATCATCAAGACAGCATGGTACTGGCACAAAAAGACACATAGATCAATGGAACAGAATAGAGAGCCCAGAAATAGACCTTCAACTTTACAGTCAACTAATCTTCGACAAAGCAGGAAAGAATGTACAATGGAAAAAAGACAGCCTCTTCAATAAAAGGTGCTGGGAAAATTGGACAGCCACATGGAGAAAAATGAAATTGGACCATTTCCTTATACCACACACAAAAATAGACTCAACATGGATGAAGGACCTCAATGTGCGAAAGGATTCCTTCAAAATCCTTGAGGAGAACACAGGCAGCAGCCTCTTCGACCTCAGCCACAGCAACATCTTCCTAGGAACATCGCCAAAGGCAAGGGAAGCAAGGCAAAAATGAACTATTGGAATTTCATCAAGATCAAAAGCTTTTGCACAGCAAAGGAAACCATTAACAAAATCAAAAAACAACTGACAGAATGGGAGAAGATATTTACAAATGACATAACAGATAAAGGACTAGTGTCCAAAATCTATAAAGAACGTAGCAAACTCAACACCCAAAGAACAAATAATCCAATCAAGAAATGGGCAGAGGACATGAACAGACATTTCTGCAAAGAAGACATCCAGATGGCCAACAGTCACATTAAAAAGTGCTCCATATCACTCGGCATGAGGGAAATACAAATCAAAACCACAATGAGATATCACCTCACACCAGTCAGAATGGCTGATATCAACAAGTCAGGAAATGGCAGATGCTGGCAAGGATGCGGAGAAAGGGGAACCCTCCTACACTGTTGGTGGGAATGCAAGCTGGTGCAGCCACTCTGGAAAACC
>NW_026758243.1:0-1071 GCF_022355385.1 Mustela nigripes
TAGGGTTAGGGTTAAGAAAGAATTAGGGTCAGGGTTAGGGTTAGACGTCTTTGGTGTCAGGGTTAGCATAAGGCTTAGGGTAGGGGTCAGGGTTAGGGTTAGGTTCATGGTTAGGTTTAGGGTTTGGCTCACAGTAGGTTCAGGATTAGCGTTACGGTCAGAGTCATGCTCAGGGTCAGTGTTAGGCTCACGGTTACGTTTAGGGTAAGATTCAGGGTCATGGTCAGTTTTCGGGTCAGGTTCAAGTTTTGGTTGGGGGAAAGGTCATGTCAGGTCAGGGTTAGGTTTGGGACAGGTTTAGTGTCAGGGTTAGGGTCAGGGTCATGTTTAGGTTCATGGTTATGGTAAGGTAAGCTTTATGTTTAGGTTCTGTTTTATGAGTAGATTCAGGATCAGGGTTAGCTTTAGGGTTACTAATCTGTTCAGGCTCACGGATTTGGTCAGAGTTAGGTTTACAGTCAGGGTTAGGGTCAGTATTAAGGTCAAGGCCAGGGTCAATTTTAAGGTTAAGTTCTGACATAGGCAATGTTCAGAGTTAGGGTTATGATCAGGTTCAGGGAGAGGGTCAGGATAATTGTTAAAGTGGGGTTAGAGTAAGGCTTAGGGGTAGGTTGAGAGTTAGGTTAGACTGGGTTAGGGTCAGTGTCAGGGATAATGTTAGGGGTTTTTTTAGGGTTAGGTTCAGCGTTAGGTTTCGGGTCAGGGCCCGTGTTAGTGTCAGGGTCACGGTTACGTTTAAGGTTAGAGAAAAGTTCAGGCTCACATTCAGTGTCAGGTTTAGTGTTAGGGTGAGGGTCAGGGTCACTGTTAGGGTCAGACTTAGGTTTCTGGTCTTTGCCTGGGTCGGGGACAGGGTGAAGTCTAGGATCAGTGTCAGGTTTACGGTCAGGATCAGGTATTGGTTTAAAGTACACATTCGGGTCAGGGACAGGGTTAGGTAGTGGTCATTGTTAGGTTCATGGTTAGGTTAAGGGTCAGGGCCAGTGTCCGGTTTAGGGTCAGGGTCTGGTATAGGCAAAGTTCAGGGTTAGGGTTATGATCTTAGTCAGGTATAGGGTCAGGGTTATTGTT
>NW_026758244.1:0-1071 GCF_022355385.1 Mustela nigripes
ATCAGACGATCGCTCAGGTTGGACATTCTGTTCCTGATGGCCTCTTCCTGAACGGGGGGTGGCTCACGAGGCCATGGGGTTTTTCCCACGATGGGAGTTGTGAGAAGCTCCCAACTGCAAAGATTCTTCTGCAGGACAATGGAGACCTGTTGGTTGGCTCCAGGACAACGATTCCGAGCAGGGTTCTAAGGATGGATGTCTGGGTAGCCCACCTTACATTCCAATTGTCTCCAAGCAACAAGACAGGTTAGATCTGCTGGATCTGGGGGAGCTACCGAGGAGGCTGAGTTGAAATGGATACGCACGTGGATGTTTCCTAATATGATATTGTGTCTATGGAGACCTTGGAATGAAGCGGTGGCACTGGGGCCCTGAAGGGTTCTCTTAAAGAGGGGCTTTCACACAGCTCCACCGTGCAAGTTTCCCATGTGTTGATGATATTTGTTCTGATGGGTGAGTCAAGAAACAGGCATATGCTGTAATTGAAATCCAGGCCTCTGAGGAGAGATGCCTGGAAGCCAAACCAATGGATACGATAGTTGCCTAGGGGCCTGTTCGTTCCTTCTTACCTCTAGGGACATCAGTCTACGGGTCTGAGTGCAGATAGGTGCTCAGATGGGCCCAGAATGCCCCTGTGTGTCCTGGGAAGCCACAAATATTGGGATGGCCTCAGGGACTTTGGAGGTTTATCCTCTTAGTAGGGTTGTGGCCATTGGAATGGGCACATACAGTTCCATTGGAGAAGGCAAGCACAGTCGTCAGGCTTGGCTCCAGGGTCCTGAGGCTGTAGGGTGTCTATGCCAGGGCTGTTTGTACAGTTTCTGAAAACACAAACTCGGCTTATGTTTCGGCTCACAGGTATAGCAGGACTGATCTACAGAACATGAGGAGAACTCTTCGGGATATGGAAAAAGGGCGAGTGTGAGGCTCTTGATCAAGTTTTTGTCTCTGGATATCGTGTCACTCATGGTCGTGAACTTTCCGGGTGACTTCATGGGAAATGGACGAGTCTTACTCTCTGGGGGTTTGGCCCCGTCCAAAGTGTTTGGGGTCATTCTGTGGGATGGAAGA
>NW_026758245.1:0-1071 GCF_022355385.1 Mustela nigripes
TTTTATATGATTGCCTGTTTTGTGTGTGTTGAGTTTGAGGAGTTCATCATAGATCCTGGATATCAACCTTTTGTCTGTACTGTCATTTGCAAATATCTTCTCCCACTCCGTGGGTTGCCTCTTTGTTTTTTTGACTGTTTCCTTTGCTGTGCAGAAGCTTTTGATTTTAATCAATCAATGTGATAGAACAAATTAACATGAGAAGAGAGAAGAACCACATGGTCCTCTCAATTGATGCAGAAAAAGCATTTGACAAAATCCAGCATCCGTTCCTGATTAAAATGCTTCAAAGTATAGGGATAGAGGGAACATTCCTGAACTTCATAAAATCTATCTATTAAAGACCCACAGCAAATATCATCCTCAATGGGAAAAAGCTTGCAGCCTTCCCGTTGAGATCAGGAACAGGACAATTATGCCCACTTTCACCACTCTTGTTCAGCATAGTACTAGAAGTCCTAGCAACAGCAATCAGACAAAAGGGAAATAAAAGGTATCCAAATTGGCAACGAAGAAGTCAAACTCTCTCTCTTCGCAGATGGCGTGATTCTTTATATGGAAAACCCAAAAGACTCCACCCCAAAACTACTAGAACTCATTCAGCAATTCAGCAACGTGGCAGGATACAAAGTCAATGTACAGAAATCAGTGGCTTTCTTATACAGTAACAATGAAAATACAGAAAGGGAAACTCGAGAATCGATTCCATTTACTATAGCACCAAGAACCATAAGATACCTGGGAATAAACCTAACCAAAGAGGTAAAGGATCTGTACTCTGGGAACCACAGAACACTCATGAAAGAAATTGAAGAAGACACAAAAAGATGGAATACCATTCCATGCTCTTGGAGCAGAAGAATAAACATTGTTAAAATGTCTATACTGCCTAGAGCAATCTATACTTTTAATGCCATTCTGATCAAAATTCCACCAGTATTCTTCAAAGAGCTGGAGCAAATAATCCAAAAATTTGTATGGAATCAGAAGAGACCCCGAATCGCTAAGGAAATGTTGAAAAACAAAAATAAAACTGGGGGCATCACGTTACCTGATTTCAAGCTTTACTAC
>NW_026758246.1:0-1071 GCF_022355385.1 Mustela nigripes
GTCCTGGAAATCAGCTCCAGGTAACAAGCCCATATACAAGGGTGGGTTAGGCCAGGTGGAGACATCAATCAGCGGGAGGGGCGGGGCGGTGTTTGCATATTGTCTCCCTAGATACTAAGGAGTATGCCCCACTCCTCTGCCCTTTGGGAACCTTTTTGGCACCAATCCTAATCAAGGTGTAATAGGCTGGGTCAAATGTCTATACTAGGGTAAATTGAACCTCAATTGGTCACCTAGCCTCACTGTGGATTTTCCTGTGTGTGTTAAAATCTGATTGGTCACCTGTGCGTGGCCAGGCCTGACTGCATGGCCTTTGCCCTTAAAAGCTAGACTGTGAAACAGCGAAGGGTTGCCTTCTCTCATAAGAGGTGTGGCCCCAAACGTTCGGTTAGTTCTTGATGCTTGCCATGAAATAAAGCTTTGCTTGACCTTCGCTTTACATCAGTCTCGCTCCTTTAATCATAGACCAATTATTGGGGCATAACAGTATTAATCTTATAGTTATAAGTCCACAATGCATCCATCATCCATTCTACCCCTTAACATTCCCCTTTGGACAGACCCATGATCTAGAACAAGCCTTATTTTATAGTGCCTTGTAGGAGATTTTTGCTACTCCCTAAATTGCCTACTTTTCTCTCACCATTACCAGGGGAAATGGGTCCACTGAAACAAAGGGTTAGTGTAAGAAATTAACAACTTCCATAAATCTCTTTAAATAATAAAGTATAAGATAGTGATACCTTTTATTCTGCCACATAACCAATTCTTGCAAGAATAAGGTCATATAAGAGAATTTACAACACATGCTAGCATTATCCTACTGGACCCAGATCATTTGTATGTTTCTCTGTCTCCGAGAAATGTAGTTATTTACATGACTGAAACCTACAAATTGTTTGATATGACTACTAATATCACCTATATTATTTTAAAGCCTGTTTAAGGCTTCTGAAATACATAGGTTTTGTAAACACTTATTAAGCATCTTGTATATATCAAACACTTTAAAAATCTCTGCTTTAAAAAAAAAACACAAAAAAACTCTACCTCAATGCAACTTTGAGTCTG
>NW_026758247.1:0-1071 GCF_022355385.1 Mustela nigripes
TATATATATATATATATATATATATCGGACTGCTGTCCCATTTTGGGGACATGAAAAGAAAAGTTTCCCAGTCCTTAGCACATGGTCAGCCTTTCATTCAACAAATGGGCACTTACTACGTGCAGGGAGCAGGGAAATGGGGCTGTTTGGAATACATATTGTCCCTACCCTGGGGAGCTCATCAATATCACGAAGAGGTAATTATCCACGGGAACTTCCATCCCAAGGAAACTTCTGGGAGTTCAGAGAGTGTGTGAGGGACAGGAGCACTGCTCCTATCTGAGCAGTGAGCTCTGCTCAGCATTTGTCCAGCTCAGTTGTCTTAGTCCATTCAGGCTGCCATAACAAAATATAGACAGGATGGCTTAAAACACAAAATTTCAGGAGAAGCTTTCCTAAAGAGAGAAGATTCCGTACAAGAAGATGAAACGACATGAATGGACATGGATGTGGACAGTCCCTGAGACTAACACAGCTCCCCACTACCAATAACTGGCAGGGGTGGGGCAGAGCTGACCCCAGGTTAACTGTGACCAAGTTGTGGCAGAGGCTATGGCTGAGCTTCCCCTCCTGGCCCCCACCCCACCCTTTTCAGTGGCAAGGAAACCAACAACCAAGTATTGGGGTTGGGGGGCCGAGACAGGTGCATCCCCCCTACTCTCACTCCAAATCTATCCAAAGAGTAGGGCTGGAAATCTGCATTCTGACCACCCCCACCAAGTGGTGGTGAAGCCCCACTGAGGCACACAGCTCTGCCGCCCTAGCTTGGGTGGCAGTGGCAGGGGGAGCGGAATGGGATGCTGTGGGAGATGAGAAGCTAGGGGGCATCTGGACAGACAGATATGACCAGACTGTGGCACAGTTAACTCTACTATGTTCCCGGATGAGGGTGGGGGAGGGTAGGGCTGGTGAGTTGTCCATGGCATCTCTGAGTCACAAGCAAGCTTCACATCCACTCCCGGGAACAGTGCCCAGATGCACACACAGACCCATGTTGATCCAAACTTTTGGGGGTCAACAAAGTGTCTGTGGGTCCCTGGTTAACACTCTCTGTTCCAGGCTGGCAACGTA
>NW_026758248.1:0-1071 GCF_022355385.1 Mustela nigripes
CATTTGAAGTCAAGGCGAGGATCAGCCATTAGCTCAGGTTGGAGTTTATGTCCGTGATCCATCTGCCTTCATGAAGATTGGGGGCATCAGGTGGCCGATGATGTTTTCCCACGATGTGAGTTGTGAGATGCTCCAATCCGCAAGGACTCCTTCTGCGGGACAGTCAAGAGCTGTTGGATGGCTCCAGGACGTCCCATACAAAATGACACAAGAGCAGGGTTCTAAGGATGGATGTCTGAAGAGCCTGCCTCTCATTTCAATTGTTTCCTAGTGACAAGGCAGGTTCTATCTGCTTGCTCTGTGAGAGCAACCGAGGGGGTTGTGTTGAATTGGACTCTCCTGAGGATGGGTCATAATGTGGGATTGTGTGTCCATAGAGACCTTGGAAAAGGGCAGCAACTCTGGGTACCTGAAGGTTACTTCTAACTTGAGGTTTTGACACAGCTCCATAGAGCAAAATTCCCATGTGGAGATAAGATTTGTTCTGATTGGTACCTCTGGAAACCCCCATATGCAGGTATTGGTATCCAGGCTTCTGAGGAGAGATGCCTGGAAACAAAAGCAATGGATCCGATTAGGACCTAGGTGCTTGTCCTGTTCAATCTTCTTTTCTATGGATATCTGTCTATGGGTCTAAGTGGAGGTAGTGGCACAGCTTGTATCAGATCACCCCTGTTTGTCCTGGATGGCGTACACTAATGGGATGGCCTGGGGAACTTTGAAGGTTTCTCCTAATCTGTAGGGTTGTGTCCAAAGGAGTGAGCAGAATTCCCTTGGATACGGCAGGCACAATCCTGAGGTGTGGCACCAGGGCCAGAGCCTGGAGTGTGTGTGGGCCAGGACTGTGAGTATAGGAGTCTAAATGAAAAACTCACCTTATGTTTGTGAACATAGGTATGGAAGGCCCAATCTACAGACCGTAAAGAGAATTTTGCAGGCTATGAACTAAGGGCGAGTGTGAGGCACTTGCTCAGGCTAATGTCTCTGAATTTTGTGTCAATGGTGGCCATGGAACATTGGGCTGGCCTAATGGGCCATGGACGATTCTTTCTCTCTGGGGATTTGGCCTGA
>NW_026758249.1:0-1071 GCF_022355385.1 Mustela nigripes
GCACTAGCTCTCCCACAGCTCCTCTTCCCTGTTGCGACTGAAGTCTTTCTGAGGAAGCAGCAGCGAAGTACTGTTCGCTCCAAGCCAAAGGCTATGCGAAAGCACTTCATTAGCTGAGAAATGTTCTGCGGGCTGCTGCTGCTTGCCTGAGCCTAGTCGCGTGGTGGGAGAAACCCGCATACAGCGAAAGCCTTTTTGCCTTGGCATCTCCCCTGGGAAAGGACAGCGTTCCTTCGGAAATCAGGGTTGGGTTTGGGGATGCTGCTGCTGCTTGCCTGAGCTAGTCTCCGCATCTTGGTGGAAGATACCCGCATGGAGCGAAATACCCTTTGCCCTAGCATCTCCTCTGCCTGAGAGAGAAGCCACGTGTGGGGAAGGCGCAGCACGCCGCCCACGGAGAAGAGAAGGAGCCGTTGGCCTTGGGGTTGTGAAATGCTCGGGAAGCAGGATAGCCTGCCGTGGCACGAACAGCAGGCCGGTGGCAAGACAAGTGTCACCCGCTCCCTGTGCAGAGAGATGGAAGCCTGGTTGCTAAGGAGACATGAGGGGACGACTAGGGCAGGGTTGCGTGCTCCACTCTGAGGAAGGAGTTTGGGCAGAAGGCAGGCCTGTCCTGTGCCTCTGGTCCCAAGGGGACAGCATCTCCTTGGCCACCTGTCCCAAGCGCAGTCTTGGGCTTGCCACCAGGTGCCATACGCGGAACTCGCAGAAACAACCCCATGTCGAAACGGGTGCACTTTCTAAAAAGAGATCAGTGAACTTGGACTGGAGTTAGTAGACATGGATGAAAATCAAATATTACAGAGAAGAATACTCTGTGGTCCACAACCTAAACGGGCTGTGATTCCCATCATTTGGGTCCCTGTAATTTACAAAAGTCAATTAATATTTGTATCTCCGATTAAAGTTGATTCCCCTGTACTTTTTCAAACATCTCTTGTAAAGTATTGTTTCCCAGAAAGAAAGGGATTTTGCACATGTATCTGCCTTTGTCTCTGGTCATGATCTCAGTCAGGATCCTGGGATCGAGCTCCATATCGGGCTTCCTGCTCATTAGGGAGTATACTTCAC
>NW_026758250.1:0-1071 GCF_022355385.1 Mustela nigripes
AAAAAAAAAGAGAAATGAATCATCATTTGACCATGACATTCCCACTAAAGGGGAGGACAGTGGGAGAAAGAGCAAGGGAAGAGGAAAGAAAAATCTCAAAATAAATGTGGGGTGGATAGCAGGAGGAGGAGGAGGTCTCGGAAATTGGGGACAGGTGTGGCGATCGAACCAACGCTAGCCACGAACACACGATTCTGCGCATTCTAGAGTGGACTGGACATAAACATGCTCGCACATCTACTTGTCGGCTGCGTTTTGTCGGCGGGTAGCGAGGTGATTCTTTAAGAGCTCTGAGAACCCAAACTTGTGGCCGCCCCACAGCTGAGCCGAAGTGGAGGTGGGAGCTGCCCAGACGACCGAGGCTGCCAGCTGACCACCTTCCTCCCTACAGATCGCTGGAGCCAAACTCAGCGGGGGAGAAGCCACGCTCTCGGGTGGGTGCCGGGGCTAAGGGCGGAAGCCGGGTTCCCACAGAGGCCTCCGCGCCCAGGCGGCTGCAGCTGCGGCGCCCGGGGACCGGAGGCCTGACACCGGGATGCGCCCCCCACTCTGGACAACCGGCCGCAGAAGTAAAGGGCCAGCACCCCGCCACAGCTATGCTTCCCGCGGGACAATCTCGGGAGAAGGTCCTGGAAGAGGCTCGCAGGCCGATTTTCCGAGGGAAACGGCGAGGTGGGGAGGGAGCGCCCCTGACCCTCCCCGCCCTCCCCTCTCCCGCTCACCCAGCGGCAGAAACGAACGCGGGGTTGTAGTGTCGCCCTCCGCCACACGGGGCAGCATCAGCTGCTGGCTCAGTGGCAGCGGTCCGAGTGCCTCTCTTGGTGGACGCAGGCGGAGGCGGGCCTGCGGCGTCCTCTTTCATTGGCCATGGCGCGGGCGCAGCCATGTTGGAGGAAGCGGTGCCTTCTGTGCGGTGGAAACGTGGTCGCTTCACCGATAGCGTTGGGGAGCGCAGCTTCCTACCTTTCCTTCTCGCTCGAGTGTTGGTGCTGAGAGGCGGCGGCAGGCGGGATGGAGAGAAGTAGGATGAACCTGCCCAAGGGGCCGGACACGCTCTGCTTCGACAAGGAC
>NW_026758251.1:0-1071 GCF_022355385.1 Mustela nigripes
CCGAGGGCATAAACACGCATTGTGACCCTCAGCGTGAGTCCTGTCCTCTTACGTCATCTCAGTGGTTGGACCATTAGATGTCATAATGGGCTTGACATGTCCCTAGGCCCCAATTTTTAACCAGATTTCTGGTTGTCCAGTCGCCCCTCCCCAGGGCTTTACTCTGGAATCCCTCATTTGGTGGGACACCTGAGGTTGAAAAACAAAACAAAACACATCAACAACAACAGAGCAACGGAATTCTTCCATCCCACAGAATAACCCCAAACTCTTTGGACGGGGCCAAACCCCCAGAGAGTAAGACTCGTCATTTCCCATGAAGTCACACGGAAATTTCACGACCATAAGTGACACGATATCCAGAGAAAAAACTTGAGCAAGAGCCTCACACTCGCCCTTTTTTCATATCCCGAACAGTTCTCCTAGTGGTCATTAGATCATTCCTGCCATACATATGACCCGAAACATAAGCCGAATTTGTTTTTTCAGACAACTATCCAAACAGCTCTGGCCTACACACCCTACAGGCTCAGGCCCCTGGAGCCAAACTTGACGACTGTGCATGCCCTCTCCAAGGGAATTGTGTGTGCCCATTCCAATGGCCACAAACCTACTAATAAGATAAATCTCCAAAGTCCCTGAGGCCATCCCAATATTTGTGGCTTCCCAGGAGAAACAGGGGCAATCGGGGCCCATCTGAGCACCTACCGGCACTCAGACCCGTAGACTGATGTCCCCAGTGGTAAAAATGAGCAAACAGGCCCCTAGGCACCTATAGGATCCTTTGCTTTTGTTTCCAGGCATCCCTCCTCAGAGGCCTGGATTAAATAACAGCATATGGCTGTTTCTTGACTCAACCATCAGAACAAATCTCATCTACACATGGGAAACCTGCACGATGGAGCTGAGTGAAAGCCTCTCTTAAGGAGATCCCTTCAGGGCCCCAGTGCCTCCGATTCATTCCAAGGTCTCCATAGACACAAAATCATATTAGGACACATCCACAGGAGAGTCCATTTCAACTGAGCCTCCTCGGTTGCTCCCCCATATCCAGCAGATCTAACCTGTCTT
>NW_026758252.1:0-1071 GCF_022355385.1 Mustela nigripes
CCTCAGGTAAGGCCTCTCAGTGGCAGGATGGAGAGACAGCATATTAGGCTTGCCATGCCCCTAGGCCCCAATTTTTAACCATAGTTCGGGTTGTTCCTTCAATCTTCCCCAGGTGTCTGCTTTGGAATTCCTCTTTTGGTGGGACACCTGAGGTAACAAACCTGAAAGGAGTCCTCCCATCCCACAGATTGTCGAAAAACAATTGGGATCGGGCCAAATCCACAGAGAGCAAGATTCGTCCATGGACCATGAGGCCTCCCCAACATTCCACGGCCATCGCTGATACAAAATCCATAGACAAAAGCCTGAGAGGGGCCTCAGACTCGCTCATTCTTCATATCCAGAAGAGTTCTTCAGATAAGAACCTACATGTCACTCTAAGGCAACCAAAATATATAGTCTAACCTGGGCACTAATGCACTGTCTGACAACGGGAGCCCGGACCTCGTGACCAACACCCAGACACCTGACCGCAACAGAGCACATTAGACTCGCCATGGCATTACGTCATCATCTCTTCCCTACCTCAGTTTTCAGGCTTCAGAACCTAGACCTTATCTCCAATCACTGCTAAGGGGTGACTGTGATGCAGAAATCAGAACTCTTCCTTACCCATGGCAATAGACCTTGTCGTTGGCATGTTGTCCAAAGTTCAGTGTAGGAGAAACCAGCATTCACCCTGAGGCCCCGCCCATTCTTGAGTGCGACGAGGGCATAAACACGCATTGTGACCCTCAGCGTGAGCCGGTCCTCTAGTACGTCCTCTCAGTGGCTGGACCATTAGATGTCATAATGGGCTTGACATGTCCCTAGGCCCCAATTTTTAACCAGATTTCTAGTTGTCCAGTCGCCCCTCCCCAGGGCTCTACACTGGAATCCCTCATTTGATGGGACACCTGAGGTTGAAAAACAAAACAAAACAAATCAACAACAACAGAACAACGGACTTCTTCCATCCCACAGAATGAGCCCAAACTCTTTGGACGGGGCCAAAACCCCAGAGAGTAAGACTCGTCCATTTCTCATGAAGTCACCCGGAATTTCACGACCATGAGTGACACGATATCCAGA
>NW_026758253.1:0-1071 GCF_022355385.1 Mustela nigripes
CACTTGGTGCCCTGCTCCTTGCTGCTGTGATACAGAGTTCCCCAAATCTGGAGCACAGATCGGCAACATCATCTCCTCTCCCCAAAACTGGGGGTGGTGCCGAAAGTCCCATGCTTATACGGGCCACCATTGTGGTGCCCGTTGGGGGCTGGGGAGCACAGGCTGTTGGGCCCAGCATGGGACACGGTGCCAATTACCGGTTAGGCAATTGCCAAGCCAGGTGCTGCTGTAGTCGGCTGTGATGTGGCAGAAGATGGCTTGTTACACTTAGCAGCACTCTTACACTTAATCAGTCGCTGGGCAGGAGATGAGGGGGTCTTGGTGGCAAGGCTGCTCTGAGCCTTGCTCGACCAGGGACGTGGGGCCACTAGGAGGAAACGCCAGGATGCTCCCGTCCCTGCAGGCGGCGTTGCTGGAAGTGCTGTAGCTGTCTGATATGGATCTCTTCCTGCTCAGGTTCCTGGGGATGTGACTGAAAGGAGGGAACCTCGGGGCTCCCGACACAGGCTGGTTCATCGTGCTGGCTCCGGTGGTCCACGACAAGGTGCTCTGGCATGGGTGGCCACCTGTGTTCGGGCCCAGGTTTGCCCTGGATTCCTGCGGGCCATATGGGGCCCTGCTTTTAGGTGCTGTGATGCAGAGAGCCCCTAATCTGGAGCACAGACCTGCAAAATTATCTCCTCTCCCCAAAACTGGTGGTGCTTCCGTAAGCCCCATGCTGATTGGGGCCGGCATTTTCGTGCCCGTAGCGGGCTGTGGTGCTGGCTGTTGGGTCCAGCATGGGACACAGCGCCGGGCAGCTGGGCGGCCTTGTCAAGTCAGTGGCAGGGGCAGTTGGCTGGGATGTGCAGGAAGATGACTTGTTGCTCGGTGAAGCTCTTTTGCACCTATCAGTCTCTGGGCAGGGGATGAAGAGGTTTGCTGGCAAGGCTGGTGTGGGCAGTACTGACCACAATGGCAGTGCTGCTAGGACGGAGGCCAGGTCGCCCCCGTACCCGCGGGTCGCCTTGCTGGAAGTGCCGACGTCTGATCTGGACCTCTGCTTGGTCTGGTGCCTGTGGATGAGACTAG
>NW_026758254.1:0-1071 GCF_022355385.1 Mustela nigripes
CATCTTGCATTGTAATAACACCCATCTTAACTCTATTTAAGACAAGTCATCGCCAGATGGCTTTCTGTCATTGATTGCATGATATGAAATGCAGTATAACTAAAAGCTTTTGGTTTTAGTAGCATATAAATCAATTTAGAAAAATATATGTATTTGAATATAAGATAAAGTTTTAAATTATTTGGCAACAGTAAACTAAACTTTTTTTTGTAAATTTTTATTTTCTAAAATTTCATTGAGCTCTTTTGCAATAAGAAACAAGTTACAAAAAATTAAGGTTTATTTACCCCAATTCAAAATTATTAGGAATATAATCATAGACGTTGAAGTATTTAAAATATTGAACCCCAAATATTTTATTAGGTCAATTCATGAATGCTGAGCATTCACTGTTAAAATATACTAATACTATTGATAGACTTGTAGAAGCCTAAAATCATATATTTATTAAATATTTATATCCATATCTTTTCATGGATTGGTAATTCATTTCTCTAGCATTAAATAATATTCCATTGTTTGCATGTACCACACTTTATTTGACCTTTCACCTATGGTAGGATAACTTGGTTTCTTCCAAGCTTTTGTCAGTTATAAATAAAATTACAATATACATCTTTGTGGGTATAGATTTCATCTTCTTTGGATAAATACCAAGAACTGTTACTACTGAATCATCTGGCAAGAATATGTTTAGTTTTGTAAGAAACTGCCAAGTTGTTTTCCATTCTTTATTCTCAATAGACATGGAAAAGCATTCCTGTTGCTCCACATCCTCACCAACATTTCGTGTTCTGTTGTCAGTGTTCTGGATTCTGGGTATGTACTGGTGTCTCTTTTTTGTTTTAATTTGCATTTTCCTGATAACATATGATGTGAAGCAACTTTTTATATGCTTATTTGCCATCTGTAATATTTTCTTTTGTGAGGTATCTGCTAAGGTCTTTGGCTCATTTTTAATCAGGTCTTTCCCGCATTGTTGAGTTTTAAGGGGTCTTTGTGTATTTTTGATTAACAGTCCTTTGCCGATACCTCACAAAAGAAAATATTACAGATGGCAAATAAGCATAT
>NW_026758255.1:0-1070 GCF_022355385.1 Mustela nigripes
GCGCCTGGTGGCTAGCGCATGTCTGCCCCACGGACAGGTGGCCAAGGTGCTACCTTCTCCTTGGGCCCAGAGACTCAGGACAGGCATGCTTTCTGCCCAGCCTCCTTCCTAAGAGTGGAGCACGCGCCCTGCATACTCATCCACTCCTCTCTCCTTAGCTGCCAGGCTTCTGTCTCTCTGCAGTGGGAGCGGGTAATACTTGTATTGCCGGCTCTCCTGCTTCGCAACCGTGTCCAGACCAGAAGGCCAACGGCACCTGCTCTTCTCCACGAGCAGCGTGCTGTACCTTCCACAGACATGCTCCTGGGGACCGCAGTGAAAAACGTGTCCTTTTAGTTTAGGTTCTTTCCACAGGCGCCACCGCGCTTCTCTCAGGCAGAGGGGATGCCCAGGCATAGAGGATTTCGCTCCATGCGGGATTATTACACCGTGCTGAGGAGACCAGCTCAGGCAAACAGGAGCATCCCTCAGACCGGACTCTGATTTCCCAACGAATGCTGTGCTATCCCAGAGGGGACGCCAGGGCAAAGAGGCTTTCGCTCTATGCGCGTTTCTCCCATCGTGCTGCGAATACTAGGCTAAGGCAAGCAGCAACAGCAGCCCTCAAAACCGTCTCTGATTTCCCAGCGACTGCTATGCTTTCACAGAGGTTTTGAGCTTGGCACGAACCGCACTTCGCTGCTGCTTCCTCAGAAAAGCTTTGGGTATTCACTCTGCGCGGCAGGGAAGATGAGCCACGGGAGAGCTGGTGCCTCTTGGGACTTGCTTTCCTGGGCTCCGAGTTTACGCCCGGGCTTCACCTTGCTATTCAGAACTTAGCAGACACAGTCACTGCGCTGCAGCAGTGTGCTTGGCCTAGCATGGCACTCTATGCCAATTACCATCTCCTGGGCTTGGTTAGGCTTTGATTTTTGCTCCGGCTTTCAGGCAGACTCGGGGTCTAGGCCAGTGCCTTCACCACAGGCGAGAGGAGGCGACAGCATCCCTGCACACGGCCCGTGCACAGATTAGGGAGCTTTGGGGGACTGTGCCTACTCCTTCCACTTAAACCCCGTGCCTCCTCCACGCTT
>NW_026758256.1:0-1070 GCF_022355385.1 Mustela nigripes
GGTGCTCTAAACCTACCACCAAACTGGAAGGAACCTCTGCCTCGGGTCTTTAGGCACTGACCCTGCCTGAGGGGTAGGAAAGGCAACCAGGAAGCATGAAGAGTAAGCAGGCGATGAAGGGAATTGAGGGTCATGAAACGAGTTGGGGTCAAAGAGATCTGTACCTCTCAACTGCAGCTGAATTTGAAATAAATTCTACCAGAAAAGGCTGTTATACACTGGGATTAGGGTGACAGTATAGAACTTCTTACAGATTGATACATTGTTTATCTGTAGGCCTAACATAGTCCTTAGCCTCTTAAATAAAGCCTCATTTCTAATGAGAAGTGGGGGAGGAGTCAAGATGGCGGAGAAGTAGCAAGCTGAGACTGCTTCAGCTAGCCGGAGATCAGCTAGATAGCTTATCTAAAGATTGCAAACACCTAAAAATGCATCGGCAGATCGAAGAGAAGAAGAACAGCAATTCTGGAAACAGAAAAACAACCACTTTCTGAAAGGTAGGACCGGCGGAGAAGTGAATCCAAAGCGACGGGAAGATAGACCCCGGGGGGAGGGGCCGGCTCCGGGCAATTCAGGTGACCTCTGGAAGCTGAGAATGACCTCCAGAGACAGCCAGCAAGAAAAACAGGAACCTCAGACCTACAACTACCAGGATCTAAATCCTGCCAACAACACAAATGATCAAGGACACACAATTCTCTCTTAGAACCTCCAGAAAGGACCACAGCCCTGCTGATGCCTTGATTTTAACTTAATGAGATCCATGATGGACTTTGAGCCTAGAGAATGGTGAGGTAACAAATTTGTATTTGAGTCAGAGTTCCAAGTAATTTGTTATGAGGGCAATCGAAAACTAACACTGATATTGGTATCAAGAGCAAAGTACTACTGTAGCAAACTCTAAAAATATGGGAACGGCTTTGGAATTGAGCAGTGAGGAAAACCTGGAAGAAGTTCAAGGAGCATAATGGAAAAAGCCCAAACCGCCTTCAACCATTAGCGGAAATCTCTTGACTTTAAAATTGCTGCCCATGAGGGCTCAGAAGGAAACAAGAAACATGTTACTAGAG
>NW_026758257.1:0-1070 GCF_022355385.1 Mustela nigripes
ACATCTATCATATCAAGTGTTGACAAGGATGTAGAGTGAAAGAAACTGGCCAGAGTACATCTTTGACCAACTATTTTAGAAGCAAGTTGCACTGTCCAAAAAGAGAGTGAATACACATACCTGTCTACACAGCAATTTTCCTCCTAAGCCACATACAAAAATGTTCTCGGCATCATTTTCTTGTGATATTCAATACTTTACAACACACACACACACACACACACACACACACACGTTTTTCAATAATGGAGCAGATGTATAAATTTAGATGTATTCATGTAATTAAATATAATCTGAGGTGGAAATAAATAAAATCAGATAAAGTTCTGATATATCAATATGGGTCTCAAACATTCAGATTTAGTGGAAGAGAAAATATAAAAGAACACATCTGGCAGGATTCCTGTTACTATAGATCAAAAACAGACAAAACTAAGTAATGCATTGCTTAGGTATATAAATGTGTGTACATATGCGGTGAAATTATAAAGGAACTATAAAGGGAATGATGAACACCAAGATAAAACAGTGGTCATGCCTGTGGGGAAGGCAGAAAATTGGTCTTGGAAAGACAAGGACTCCCAGAACTAGAGAGGTCTTGGATTGGTCTTTTTTAACCCCCGTGATGAGCTCCACCATGATCATCTTATCACTATTCTCCATATCTGTGGTATAACTGTGCCATATCTGTGATTATATCACAGATATTTTAAAAATATATAATATACATTTAAAGTGTAGGCTTGATATTTAAGAGAGCTTATGAAAAAAAAGCATAGAAAAAGGAACAAGTGTGGAAGGAGGCAGAGAAGACTGCTGAGAGCTTCTCATCACCTTCATGTGTACTTGGGGTGAGGAAAGAGCATCCACATTTGGTTTCTTAACTTTGACATCATTTGGGCTTTTCTTTTCTTTTTAATTTCTTTCTTTCTTTCTTTCTTTTTAACAATCAAACACTAGTTCTGAATTTAAAAATAAGGACAATAATAATGCTTCGATGGAAATCTTTGCCTATGGTCAGCTTAAGCTCCTAAGATTTTCAAGATAGAGTGAATAAAATAAAACTGATG
>NW_026758258.1:0-1070 GCF_022355385.1 Mustela nigripes
CCCCCCCATTTTCATCTTTTAACACTTAAATTGTGCCTTTAAATCTGGAGTTTGGAAGCCACAGAATTATTATAAGAATTAAATGAGAGAGGGGGGAGACAAGATGGCGGGGAAGTAGGATGAGGTGCCCTTTCAACCTGTACACTAACATGAGCTGATTACCTTCCAAGGAACTCTGTGGGTGCACAAAATTAGCCAGAGATCAGAATTATACATGTCTGGATCTGTACCAGAGAAGAAGACACCAGTGGGCAGGTAAAGTGGAGTGGGAAAGACGGAATGATATCGGAAAATAAAAGAAGGTGGAGGGAGCCACCAGACGCGAACCATTGGAAAGTAATATCCCGATACGAGAGTGCCCTGCATCTGGAGACCAGCATTAACTCAGGAGTCTGGTAGAAAGCAATCAAAAAGAGCAAAGGTTTAAGGGGGGAAATTGTGTGAATCGGGGTGTTAGGGTCAGGGGCTTAAGTGCCCAGACCCATGACAACCAACCCTGGCACAGAGCGAGAGAGAGTGCAGCAGAGAAACCAGGTCTTGCTCCCTGAACCACCAGTGCGCCTGAGAGGGCTTGAAGCCCAGCTCGCATGAGGGACTGGGAGCCTTGCCAGCCAACAGAAGCACAGCCTTTTTGCACTCCCTATGTGAGTTCCCTGCCATGCCATCAGATTCCAAGTCCTGCCCAGCATCCTCCCTTGAGAAGGGTGCACACAGGCGCCAGCCCAGTGATCTCGGACCCAGAAAGACCAGGCACTCCCATCCCGGGCCAGCGGGAAAATCTCAGTGTGCAATCGCTGCTTGGAACTTCTCTGGCAGTCTGGAGCTGCCCAGACAAGCGACGCTGCTGCGGTTTTGGGTACAAGCAAAAAATCCTGAGTTCCCAGGACCGCAACTGGGAACCTGCTCTGCCAGTGGCCAAGGGGGGATTTATTTGGGCTCTGCAGCCAGACTGAGGCCTCTCTATGAGAGGGAGGTAAGGATGCAATTTGCTTTCCTCTAAACCTACAAAAACAATCAAAAGTGGTCAAGGCAAGAGAGAAAAACAAAAGTGAACAAATATAAAAACCTCC
>NW_026758259.1:0-1070 GCF_022355385.1 Mustela nigripes
CATAATGAGACATACTTACATATCTATTAGAATGGCTAAAATTATAATGGCTAATTGTACTTCGTCTGAGCTAGATTGAGAAGCAACAAAAAATCTAGACTCTTGTTGGCATATATCATGATACCACCACTTTGGAAAATAGTTTGAAAAATTTTTTAAATGCAAAATATGTTGCAGTTACTCAAATAGCCATTTTACTTCTAGGCACTTAACCAAGAGAAACAAACCCAATGTTCGTACAAGGACTTGTGTATGAACTTCATAGCAGCTTTATTTTTAAGAATTGAAAACAGTGGAAATGTTCATCAATGTCCATCAATAGAGCAAAGACAAATTATGATCTATTCATTAAAGAGATTACTATTCAACATCAAAATGAACTATTTACAATTGGAGATTCTAAAAGTAATGATGCTGAGAAAAGAAAAGCCAGGCAATGAATAGAATATACTGTGTGATTCCATGACTATAAAAAATCTAGAAAATACAAATTTATATATAGTCACAGTCATCAAATATAGTGGTGTGATTTTAGTGCCTTCTTATGTGCTCCCATAGCTTCCTACACTTGGATCTCCGAGCATTTGTTACACCATGTGAAAATAGGAACTCTTTATCTTTATTCTGTCTTACTAGAAAAAGAATCCTTGAAATTTTATGGACATTTGAACTCTCAGTTATTAGCAGAAATTCTATCACACAGTAAGTTTCCAAATATAAAAGCCAGAGTTTTACAATGACTTCTAAGCTTTTACATGATCTAGCCACTCATTTAACCTCTGTGACCTCTTTCCCTGCTGCTCTTCAGTCACTCACAGTGGCCTCCTTGCTATTCCTCAGATATGCCAGGCACGATCCAACCTTATGTCCTTCAAGATAGCCAATTCCTTTGTCTGGAGTGACCTTATTGCTGATAGTTCTGGGCAAATTCATCACCTTTCCATACCTTTGTTCAATTGTCAGCTTCATTGTAACTACCCTGATCTTCCTATTAAAAATTTTAACTCCCTATCCCCTGCCTAACAACCTTGATTTTTCTCACCCTGATCAAATTTTTCTTTTTCCCCATT
>NW_026758260.1:0-1070 GCF_022355385.1 Mustela nigripes
GCTGCTGCCCAAGAAGACCGAGAGCCACCACAAGGCCAAGGGAAAGTAAAATGCTGGCTATTGTTTCTAACACGGACTTTTTCCTAATCAAGAAAGTTACCCTAACAACAAAGGCTCTTTTAAGAGCCACCCACTATTTCCATTAAAAGAGCTGTCCTGCTTTGAATTCTGACAAGCGTTTAAAACCAAAGTAAAATGTCACGATTAACCCCCGGGAAGCATTACCCCGTGCCCCATGAAAAATAGTAATAACTCGCTTGGAGGTAAAAACCACACGTGGATTTAGTTTAAGTATTGGCCGTGTTTGCCAATACGTGCGTTAAATGGGAAGGGCCCTATTGTGCAGATGGAGTTTCAAAGTTTATCGCAAGGGCAATAGCTTCACGTTTTGCAAAAAAGTGAAAAGAGCTGGGATATTAGGTTCTAATTAAAACATTTGTTGAAGGATACCCACATTCTCCCATCTAGATCCAAGCTGATGAAAACGCTGCACATTTGCCGAAGCATCTGAGAGTAACTCACAGGTCCGTGATAATTAGTGCTTGTGAATAAAGACCATTTTCCTAATTTTCCACAGTGTTTGTGCCAGACCCAAGAAAATTTTCACCTTCATTGTAAATGCAGCGCATTTGTATATTTCCCTGAGCACCTGCAAATTATCTTGACGGTTTCTCTAAGAAAAGATCCGTTGGAAATTCCTATGTTGCTTTGCATGATTACCTGACATTTCAAAATCTCTGAAGCTCTCGTTAAAAGATTTTTGTCCCCAGTGGTTAGAAGAATGGAAAGGGTAAATAAATGACGTCAGAGTAGCTACCGTGAAGGGCAGGGTTTAGGAGTCATTCACCAACCCGAAAGCCGCTCTTAATCCGGGCACCGCTCCAGGGCTGGGCCAATCGGGGGAGGGCGCGGGAACTTTTGAATACTCGTGGGCCCAATGGTTGTCGGTCTGGCTGTATAAAAGGAGGAGGGCTGTGAGCCTTTCACCGGCTTCGGTGAAGACAGTCTCCGCCCGCCTTAGAAATGGCTCGCACGAAGCAGACGGCGCGCAAGTCGACCGGCGGCAAGGC
>NW_026758261.1:0-1070 GCF_022355385.1 Mustela nigripes
ACAAGTTTTATTTCTGGCATATCTGTTAATGTAGCCCAGTATTTAATAAGTTGGCCTCCATCATCCATTGGTGGCCTTTGGCTTCTAAGACAAATCTGGACCTGATGTGACATCATTACAGTCAGGGACTGTCCCATAGTGAGCTTTGAGGCTCCTTTTATGAGGGCTGTTCAATGCTTAGCTAAAGCATCTGTTTGCAATTGCACCTCAACAGAGGTGGCCTCTAGGATAAATATGACAAAGGGATGAAACCAATAAGATGACCTTTGAGTGGTCCAGCCTTAATAATATCCTGATTACAGAGGATCATTGTCAAGTGGGAGAACTTGTCAAGAGATAAGGGGAGTCCCCCATGTATCATACAATCCACTCATAAACAAAGTGGGGTCATCCATTGTCTCCACAAGTCCATAGTTAATCCCATGGAGTGCAATAGGCTGGCTTTTAGGCAATTTCATTATTCCAGTTGTTTAATCATGTGCCGTGGGGTCTGCGAATATCCCCACAAAACAGTAAGATCAACTAAAGAAGCTATTGTACAACTTCTCTGAAGTTTACCTCAAAGTGTTTAGCTTAGGTAAACAAACATTTAAAGACAATCAAATCTAGAATTTAACATCCATAAAGGTGTGTTACCGAAACATAATTTTTCTCTCTAAAGTAACCCTCATTTCCAGTGATAGCCAAATCAGGACTAATTCACTTGTGACACAGGTCCAGTTTTAACAAACTTGGCCCATTATTTACATAAGCTCAGCAAGAACAGTGAGCATGATCAATAGATCTTTTAGCATCTGCTTTGCTGGAACTTTTTATAAGGAATCTCTAGGTTGAACTTTTAGTAGCCTCTCCAAGCCAGAAGCCAAGCCCTGTACTTGCCATCAGGCATGCCTGCAATACCTGTTGATTTGGGCGAGTTCCTCTTCTGAGTGTCCACACCTACCAAGGAGTGACATCCTTTACTCACCTGGTGAGGCTGCTGGGAACTCTGTAAGCAAGGTATCAGGCCAACAGTCCCAAGAGGCTTTATGGCTCCAGGTTTCATAAAGTCAACCTTAGTTCCTTTAAAC
>NW_026758262.1:0-1070 GCF_022355385.1 Mustela nigripes
TCAGGGCCCCAGTGCCACCGCTTCATTCCATGGTCTCCATAGACACAAAATCATATTAGGACACATCCACGGGAGAGTCCATATCAACTCAGCCACCTCGGTTGCTCCCCCAGATCCAGCAGATCTAACCTGTCTTGTTGCTTGGAGACAATTGGAATGCGTGGTGGGCTACCCAGCCCTCTATCCTTAGAACCCTGCTCGGAATCGTTGTCCTGGATCCAACCAACAGGTCTCATTGTCCTTCAGAAGAATCTTTGCAGTTGGGAGCTTCTCACAACTCCCATCGTGGGAAAACCCCCATGGCCTCGTGATCCACCCCCTCTTCAAGAAGGGGCCATCAGGGACAGAATGTCCAACCTGAGCGATCGTCTGATCCTCGCCCTAACTTCAGAGGAACGAGATCTCGATTCAGGTCTGTAGATTGTGCCTCCCATATCCTCACCCAGAAACCTAGGCCTAGCGTGGGTTCTCAAACTTCCGTCCTCAGACTACTGACCCACAAGCCCTCCAGTTTGGCAATCCATAACTACAATGCAGCACTCTGCCTGCCCTCCAGAATAAAAACATTGCCCTCTGGGGCTAACCAGAAACCCCAAATGAGGATCAACCTGCACGCCATTTGGCTCTATCCCAAATATATAGGCTGACCTGGGCACTAATGCCCTTTCTGATACATCTGAGCCTGTACCTCCTGGCCCCACCCAGACAGCGGTACACACAATGAGCACATCGGACGCATCATGGCCTTAGTTCGTCATCTCTATTCAACTTTGGTTTTCAGGCTTCAGAACCTAGACCTCATCTCCAATCACGGCCCGGGTTTGAAAAGGATGCAGACATCAGAACTCTTTCCCCATGGCAAGAAACCTTGTGGATGGAATGTTGTCCAAGGTTCAGTGTAGTTGAAACCAGTGTGGCCTATGAGGCCCTGCCCATGCTTGCGGGCCACTTTGGTCACAAACACATATTGTGACCCTCAGCCTGAGCCCAGTACTCAGGTAAGGCCTCTCAGTGGCTGGATGGAGAGACAGCATATTGGGGCCTAGGGGCATGGCAAGCCCAATATGCTG
>NW_026758263.1:0-1070 GCF_022355385.1 Mustela nigripes
ATTTTTCTGTTTCCAGAATTGCTGTTCTTCTTCTCTTCGATCTGCCGATGGATTTTCAGGTGTTTGCAATCTTTAGATAAGCTATCTAGCTGATCTCCAGCTAGCTGAAGCAGTCTCAGCTTGCTACTTCTCCGCCATCTTGACTCCTCCCCTCAAAGTTCAATTTTTTAAATTTTATTTTCTTCTTACTCTATTTTTAAAAAAATTTTCCTCTTTATTTTAACTTTTTAAACTATTTTATCTTAACAATACCTTTTAAAAATCTTGCTAAATATTCATTGTTATAGTCATATTCTATCCCTTCATTGTATTTAACCTTATTTTTTGTACACATGTAGGTTTTTCTTTCTTTAAAACTTTGGTATACAATTTTGTCTAATAGATAAAAATATACCTTAAATCTAGCACATGGCTTTGTTCTAGTCTCCAGCCTGATCACATTCTTTCCTCTTTTTTTTCTTCTTTTCTTTCTTCAACTGGCTTCTTATCCTATCAATTCCATTTTTTTAGAATCTTTTTAAATTTTCATCTTTACAATCATATCCCATCCCTTCATCATGTTCACCTTTATTTTTGTGTCTGTGTGTGTGTGTACATACACACACACACACACACACACACACACAAACAGGTAGTTTCTCTTAACAGACCAAAATACACCCAAAAGCAAGTGTGTGGCTCTGTTCTATTCACTGGTCTATATATTATTATGTTTTTCGTTTTTCTTTTTTTCCTCCTTTCTTCACCTCTGGTTTTGGATCTCTTCTGATTTGGTTAGTGTATATCTTTCTGGGTCATTTATATACTCTTAGTATTTTGTTCTCTCATTCATCTATTCTTACTTGGATAAAATGACAATGCACAAAAACTCACCACAAAAATAAAATAAAATAAAATAAAAAGGAAGAAGAGGCAGTACCGATGGCTAGGTTCCTACTCAATATGGACATTAGTAAGATGTCAGAACTTGGGTTCAGAATGACTATTATCAAGATGCTAGCTAGCTGGGCTCAAAAAAAGCATGGAAGAGGGGCGCCTGGGTGGCTCAGTGGGTTAAAGCCTCTGCCTTC
>NW_026758264.1:0-1070 GCF_022355385.1 Mustela nigripes
GAGGTGGGCTACACAGCCATACATCCTTAGAACCCTGCTCGGAATAGTTGTCCTGGAGCCAACCAACAGGTCTCAATTGTCCTGCAGAAGAATCTTTACAGTTGGGAGCTTCTCACAACTCCCATCGTGGGAAAACCCGCATGGCCTCGTGATCCACGCCCCCCTTCAAGAAGGGGTCATCAGGGACAGAATGTCCAACCTGAGAGATCGTCTGATCCTCGCCCTGACTTCAGATGCACGAGATCTCGATTCAGGTCTGTAGATTGTGCTTGCCTTATCCTCACCCAGAAACCTAGGTCTAGCTTGGGTTCTCAGACTTACATCCTCAGACTACTGGCCCATAAGCCCACATGTGTGCAATCCAGAACTAATAATGCATCACTCTGCCTGCCCTCCAGAAGAAAGACATTGCCTTCTGGGTCACCCAGAAACCCCAAATGTGGATCAACCTGCACGCCATTCGGCTGTACCCCAAATACGTAGGCTGACCTTGGCACTAATGCCCTTTCTGACACAGCCTGAGCCTGGACCTCATGGCCCCACCCAGACAGCTGGCCACCACTGAGCACATCGGACCCGTCATGGCCTTAGTTCGTCATCTCTTCTCAACCTCGGTTTTCAGGCTTCAGAACCTAGAACTTATCTCCAATCACGGCCCGGGTTTGAAAATGATGCAGACATCAGAACTCTTTCCCCATGGCAGAAAACTTATGGATGGCATGTTGTCCAAGGTTCAGTGTAGTGGAAACCAGTGTGGCCCATGAGGCCCCGCCATGCTTGCGGCCACATTGGTCGCAAACTCACATTGTGTCCCTCAGCCTGAGCCCAGTCCTCAGGTAAGGCCTCGCAGTGCCTGGATGGAGAGACAGCATATTCTGCTTGCCTTACCCCTAGGCCCAATTTTTAACCATAGTTCAGGTTGTCCCTTCAGTCTTCCCCAGGGCTCTGCTTTGGAATTCCTCTCTTGGTGGGACACCTGAGGCAAAAAACCTGAAAGTAGTCCGCCCATCCCACAGATTGAAGAAAAACAATTGGGATAGGACCAAATCCACAGAGAGCAAGATTCGTCC
>NW_026758265.1:0-1070 GCF_022355385.1 Mustela nigripes
TGGATTTTTTAAAAGATTATTTATTTATTTATTTGACAGAGAGAGATGACAAGCAGACAGAGAGGCAGGCAGAGAGAGAAGAGGAAGCAGGCTCTTCCTGCTGAGCAGAGAGCCTGATGCGGGGCTTGATCCCAGTACCCTGGGATCATAACCTGAGCCACCCAGGCGCCCCTAACATTGGATTTTTTATAGGAATTGAATTTACAGATGGTTTTCGGTAGTATGGACATTTTAACAATGATAATTATTACCATTCATAAATATGAGCTATCATTCCATTTGTGTCTCCAATTTCTTTATCAATGTCATAGTTTATGGGGTACAGATCTTTCATCTTCTTAGTTAAATCTTTTCCTAAGTATTTTATTATTTTTGATGCTATTGTGAATTAGATTATTCTCTTTATTTTTTCAGATAGTTCATCATTAGAGTGTTAAAATGCTACTGTCTTGTGCTTACTTTGGCAGCACATATACTAAAATTGGAATGATGCAGATAAGATTAGCGTGATCACTGAACAAGGATGACATGAAAAACTGGGAAGCATTCCATATTAAAAAAAAACGAAACAAAACAAAATTCTTCTCTTTTATATATTGATCTTGTATTTGGCAGCTTTACTAAATTTGTTTATTCAAATATTTTTGTGAAGTTTTTCGGATTATTTTACATGTAAGTTCATGTTATCCAAAAAAAGAAAATTTTACTTCTTCCTTTTTTTTTTTTGGAGTCTTTTATTTCTTTGTGTTCCTTGTTTCTCTGGCTAGGACATCCAGTACTATGTCAAATGAGAGTAGTGAAAGTGGACACACTTGTCTTGTTTCTGATCTTTAAGGTGAAAACTTTCAAACTTTTTTGATTGAATATGAGATTAGATCTGGGCTTGCAATGTGTGTTTTTTCTTTAATGGATTTTTAAAAATTTTTTATAAGCATATAATGTGTTTTTATCCCTAGGGGTACAGGTCTGTGGATCACCAGGTTTACACATTTCACAGCACTCACCATCACTCACCATAGCACATGCCCTCCCCAATGTCCATACCCCCACCATCCTCTCCCAACACACCT
>NW_026758266.1:0-1070 GCF_022355385.1 Mustela nigripes
AAACCGTAAAGATGGAGAAGGGATTTGCAAATTATATATCTGATAATTTGCAAATCCCTTCTCCATCTTTACGGTTTCTCAATGGAGCTTTGATAGCTGTGTCTTTCAAGAAATATGCTACTTCTTTCCTGGTACACGGAGGTATGACTAGAACATTATCAATGTTGACTTTTGCAAAGAAAATCATGGCTTTAGATATATGTAGTCTGCGGTTGTTGGGAGTGTTCTGTAATATCAAGCATATTTAGTTAGTTGATAAATTTGCTCAAGTCTTACATATCTTACTAATTTGATGGCCATTTGTCTATATAATCTTAAAATAAAGGTGTTGAAATTTTTTTCCATTTCTCTTCTAAGGTGTTTTGTTCTCCAAGAAATTAAATGCATGTTTATCAAACAATTATAAAATACTTGTGTCAAGAATTTTTATTCAAATTTAATAAGAGAAGCAGATATTAAAACTAGTTCACATGGTTATTTGGGATATAAGCAGAGTTGTGCAGCAGAAGTGCTCTGGGCCCATAATTTGGGATATAGAATTTATGTTTTCTAATGAAAAATCACTAACTGGCATTATTGTTAAGAAGAATCTTGGGCATTACCATCAGTTTTCTACATTATAACATCTTGCTCTACAGTTTGTAAATAACTTTGTCAATAGCAAGCTAATAAACGGGGTGACTCCAATGGATTGAGATAATCTCCAGAGTTTCTGCTACATAATGCCCAGGACTCATTGAAAGGACACCTAAGAATTTATTTTGCCCAAAAATTTGATCATTTTATTCACTGTCCTTACCTATTTTCCAAACCTTGTCTTTTTGCTTCATCTTTCAGTCTGCGGACAACCCTGTATCTGACTGACTTGTTAATTCTGGAAAAGTCTTGCAGATTAATTTGCTTTCCAGAGGTGGTTCCTCTAATTGATGTCTAAGAACCCTAATTAGTTAAGAAATTTTTTTAAACATTTTCATTGCTATTTATTATTATTATTATTATTATTGCTAATATCTCTATTATAAATAATTCACAAGGGCATCTTTCTGACAAAAGACAAAGAGCTGGCTACT
>NW_026758267.1:0-312 GCF_022355385.1 Mustela nigripes
CAATAACAGCATATGGCTGTTTCTTGACTCACCATCAGAACAAATCTGATCTACACATGGGAAACTAGCACGATGGAGCTGTGTGAAAGCCTCTCTTTAGGAGAACCGTTCAGGGCCACAGGCTTCATTCCAAGGTCTCCATAGACACATAATCATATTAGGACACATTCACGGGAGAGTCCATTTCAACTCAGCCTCCTCGGTTGCTCCCCCAGATCCAGCAGATCTAACCTGTCTTGTTGCTTGGAGACAATTGGAATGCGAGATGGGCTACCCAGCCATCCATCCTTAGAACCCTTCTCGGAATCGTTG
>NW_026758267.1:412-1070 GCF_022355385.1 Mustela nigripes
GTTGCTTGGAGACAATTGGAATGCGAGATGGGCTACCCAGCCATCCATCCTTAGAACCCTGCTCGGAATCATTGTCCTGGAGCCAACCAACAGGTCTCAATTGTCCTGCAGAAGAATCTTTGCAGTTTGGAGATTCTCAGAACTCCAATAGTGGTAAAACCCCCATGGCCTCGTGCCTCGTGATCCACCCACCCTTCAAGAAGGGGCCATCAGGGACATAATGTCCAACCTGAGCGATCCTCTGATCCTCGCCATGACTTCAGATGCACGAGATCTCGATTCAGGTCTGTAGATTGTGCCTGCCATATCCTCAACTAGAAACCTTTGCCTAGTTTGGGTTCTCAGACTTCCGTCCTCAGACTACTGGCCCACAAGCCCTCCAGTTTGGCAATCCAGAACTACAATGCAGCACTCTGCCTGCCATCCATAAGAAAAACATTGTCCTCTGGGGCTACCCAGAAACCCCAAATTAAGATCAACCTGCACGCCATTCAGCAGTACTCCAAATATATAGGCTGAACTGGCCACTAATGCCCTTTCTGACAGCCTGGGACCGGACCTCCTGGCCCCTCCCACACAGATGGCCTCACTGAGCACATCGGACAAGTCATGGCCTTAGGTCATCATTCCTTCCCTACCTCAGTTTTCAGGCTTCAGA
>NW_026758268.1:0-1070 GCF_022355385.1 Mustela nigripes
ATGAACTTTTGGGATTTCATCAAGATCAAAAGCTTCTGCGCCACAAACGAAAACCGTCAACAAAACTAAGAGGCAACCCACAAAATGAGAGAACTTATTTGCAAAGGACACTACAAAGGGCTGATATCCAAGAACTCTAAAGAACTTCTCAAACTCAACACCCAAAAAACAAATAATCGAGTCAAAAAATGGGCAGAAGATGGGACCAGACACTTCTGCAAAGAAGACATACAAATGGCTAACAGATGCATGAAAAACTGTTCATCATCATTAGCCATCAGGGAGATTCAAATCAAAACCACACAGATACCACCTTCCAGCAGGTAGAACCACAAAAGCTGACAATGCAAGAAACAACCAGTGTTGGAGAAGTTGGGAGAAAGGAGAACCCTCTCATACTGCTGGTGGGAATGGAAGTTGGTACAGCCACTTTGGAAAACAGTGTAGAGGTTCCTCAGAAAATGAAAAATGAAGGATATAATATTTTACACCAGGGCTGAACCTGTTAAAAAAATTACATGTGGCCAAGTGATCCATGTTGGCTGGCTCAATTGTTCTCAGGATACCTCATTTTTCTCTTCCTCCCCTTCATCCTCTTCAGCAGTAATTGGACAATCAAATATTTCATTTTATAAAGACATTCCAAGACTGGAAGGATGTAGAGTAAGTTCAATGAGTTTCAGGCTGAAGGAAAAAGATGTGACAGTAACATGGAACACCCATATCCTGGGGAACCGACAGGTTTGCAAGAGGGGTGCCCCATCACAGTATTAATCCTTCCAATACTGGGGACATTGAAGTGAGTACACATGAGCCTAAGCAATGCCTTTCTGCAGCCTGGATGGGGTGCGGGGTCTCTGCCTCAGGGATTTAGAAGGCCAACAATTGTTCAGGGTCTTTTAGAGCTGAAGGATTAATCTGGATTGCTTGATTGACTCACTGACTTTATTTATGATAAGAAAATGTTGGTCACAGTTTCACGACATACAGAATTGAGGCAGGCAATCAATACCTTAACATCTGCTCTCCAGGGTTATGTTTTTAAAAGACTGGATGTGTAGAAAAAAAAT
>NW_026758269.1:0-1070 GCF_022355385.1 Mustela nigripes
TAAAGTAAAGGATAGTTATCTCACAAGACCTCATCACCATGCTTAAATGAGGATCTATGCAAAGTTTGTTTCATATTATTATTATGACTGTTACTATTGCTACTATTGTAAAAAGACAACACTCCCATTACGTAAAAGTGATACAATTATGCCTATTTCTCAGGTATGTTTTAAATATTCACAAGAATACTATATATCAATGATTATAGGAGGCTCATTTTGTCACCTTTTAGTATCTCTGACACTGGAATGTGATTTATCATTCAAAATGCCTTACAACTATAATTGGCAGAATTTTTTAAGATTTCTTATTGGTATACAATATGGTGGGGCATCACACAATCAATGTGCCTTACGTTAAATGAAATAATGGTATATACATACAACAGCTCTACTGCAGTTCTAGTCACATGGTTGGCATTTAAATAAATTTTAGTTCTTGAAAGCACTATGGGAAAAGAGGACTAAAATAACGAAGAATTCTTTTTAAGTAAATCTACAATCTGATTTTCAAGAAACTTTAAGCCAAAGGAAGCTCAGGATTCAAATAAACAGGAACAGTTTTATTTGTGTACACTATGTATATTATATATATTTTATATATGAAATAATATATATTTTATATATCTTATACATAAATATATATTTATATATGACATATTTTCATATACATTATATTCAATAATAAATGAAATTATTTTTTCATCTTATTAGATATTTAGATTTATAGATCATATGAAAATCAAGAATTACCAATTATCAATATTAGTATTTAATACCATTAGAAATAAATAAATAGCAGATATTTCTGCTACTGCAACAACAACAACAAAACAAGACAAAGACAACTGCAGGCCTGTGGTCCTGACACAGGTGGGGATTTTCTAGGGGGACTTGAAGCCCCTGGACACCTAGGGGGACTCAAAACCCCTGGCTGCCTATGGGGACACAAACCCCCTGGCGACCTACCTGTGGAGGGAAGGGGCATCCCCGCATCCACCCTAGCCCTGGGGAGCATGGCTGCTCCAGCTTCTCCCCGGTGGGCCATACCCTGGAGCTCCACAACCAGA
>NW_026758270.1:0-377 GCF_022355385.1 Mustela nigripes
TCTATAATCTTGGGGAGGAGACTATTCTGCCTCTAGTACATGAAGGCTGGTTCCAATTGCAAGACTGGGTGTATTTTCATGAAGAACTTGTTCCACTATATCTTCTCGACCTCCTTCTTTCTACTCCCCTTCAGAGATTCCTATAATTCTGATATTGGAAGTTTTCATGTAATCTTTTATTTCCCTGATTCTGTTTTTGTGGCTTCTAAGCTGTGTGTTCCAGGTTTCTTCCTGACCCTCTCTCTCCGTTTGTACTCAAGATCACTAATTCTATCTTCTTTTGCAGTTACCCTAGCATTTAGAAAATTTAGATTCAATTGGAACTCGTTGAGAACATTGTGAACTTCATCCATGGTGGCTTTCAGTTCTGCCCCATT
>NW_026758270.1:477-1070 GCF_022355385.1 Mustela nigripes
TCAGTATTGCTGGATAAAGTATTCTTGGCTGCATGTTCTTCTCATTAAGTGCCCTGAATATATCTTGCCAACCTTTTCTGGATATCCAGGTGATCCTGATGTGCTTTCCTCTGTACGTAAGGACCCTCTATGTCCTAGCGGCTTTCAAGAGATTGTATCTACACTTATGATTTTTCAGTTTTACTATCAGGTTCCTTGATTTTTTTTTTTTTTTATTCTATAATCTTGGGGAGGAGACTATTCTGCCTCTAGTACATGAAGGCTGGTTCCAATTGCAAGACTGGGTGTATTTTCATGAAGAACTTGTTCCACTATATCTTCTCGACCTCCTTCTTTCTACTCCCCTTCAGAGATTCCTATAATTCTGATATTGGAAGTTTTCATGTAATCTTTTATTTCCCTGATTCTGTTTTTGTGGCTTCTAAGCTGTGTGTTCCAGGTTTCTTCCTGACCCTCTCTCTCCGTTTGTACTCAAGATCACTAATTCTATCTTCTTTTGCAGTTACCCTAGCATTTAGAAAATTTAGATTCAATTGGAACTCGTTGAGAACATTGTGAACTTCATCCATGGTGGCTTTCAGTTCTGCCCCATT
>NW_026758271.1:0-1069 GCF_022355385.1 Mustela nigripes
GTATAGCAAACTACCTCTATCAACTTCTTCAATGAAGACCATATACAGCTTAAAAGTTATTAGAAAACTGTAGGTAATTTTAATAAAATCACTTCAAGAATATAATCTGGTTGTAAGGCCAATACAATGAGCTCTAAAATAATTCTCTTCAATTAAATAAAGTCATCTGTAAATCCTGTAACAACATGTTCATATTCACAAAATCTGAATGAAAAGCAAATATGACTTTCCATAACCAGGAGGGTAATTCAAAGTTCACTTTGAAAGGATTGAGATTTGGGGTTAATCTTTCTTTTAATACTAAGCATACTTATATAGTTATTCAGATTTTGAAGTGACTCACGTTTTATTTAACAAAATATTTGCTGCTCTGAAATAAATTTCATTAGTAAGAATGATGGTGTTTAAAACAAACAAACAAAAAGACCATGAAAATGCAAGCTGCATTTCTAAAAGGTTGTCATCAGGTTTTAAATTCTGATTAAATCTGTACATTTACAATTCTCTCTTAGATAGACAGAAACAGAACTATTTTATATGTAGACAATCGGGAGCACAATAATTAAGTGCATTTTAATGAAGTTTCCACTGACCTATAGAGAGATATACTTCACTTGAGCCAAACAGCAGCATTTCTTCATCAAAGATAAATGGTACTATCTAAAACCAAAGATAATCCTTCGATAATTTTACCTTGCCAAGTAAAAGTACTTCCCAAGAGCAAAAGGCACAGTTTTTATTCACATCTAGTAGAGGAACCAACCATAAAATCATTACTTATTTTCAACTGAATAACTGATTAACATTTCTCAAATAAGCTTCTTCCAGTCCTAATAGTCCTTTATTTTTCTTAACATATTTGCTAGGTTGATAATTTACCATAGGTGTTATCATGAGAATAACCAGAATGAGATTAAATGTGACAAAAGAGAGACAAAGTGTTTCACACTCTTGAGTGATACCAAGGCAAGAATGGGAGAAAAGCATCGCAAAAAGAAACTACCGAAATGCTACTTATATATTCCTGCAGCAAAACCGGCAATGCATCCGTTTTAAGAGTTCTCATCTC
>NW_026758272.1:0-1069 GCF_022355385.1 Mustela nigripes
ATTGTGAGTGCCCGCTCCCGAACCTCGCCAAGAGGCACTCCGCGAGATGGACTGCGGCGAGGCCATGGCCTCCTGATCTTCAGGCCACGGTGGTCCCATCCCTGGCGCTATACCATGGGGCAGGGTCCATCACGAAGGCCGTCCTCGAACGATCACTCGCTTCCCTTGCCTTCTGCTTCCTTAGTCCTGTCCCTCGTGGCCTCCTTATTGAGCACCCTGAGCCATGCAGACACACATCTCCCAGCCACGCAGGCGCGAACGGCACCTTCCTGCGCTTGGACAACCCTTGGAGTGAGATAAACCTTCGTGCCCAAAATGAAGTCATCCAAATTCTTGGGCGCCCCATCTTCCCAAAAGACGGAGGCCCACACCCGGCCGCCATCCATCCTTGAACTCTACTCCCAGAATGCTACACTGCGCCGATGCCCCCGGGTGGGCCGCGTCTTTTCCGTGCGATTTCGGGGCGGCCGCAACATGCCAGGGTGACAAAGGGCCCTGGGTGATGGAGAGCAGGGCGGTCCATAGGGCTTCCCAATGCCGTTCAATTCTCACAAGCGTTCTGCCCAAACCGATCTTGATTTGGGTAGAATGCTCGTGAGAATTAGCCAGAAAACGCCTGGCGAAGTCACCTCGGGCGCCGCACGTCTGCAGGGCCGCCCCCCCCAGGAGATGGCTGGGCATTGTGAGTGCCCGCTCCCGCACCACGCCAAGAGGCACTCTGAGAGACGGACGGTGGCGAGGACAACGCCTGGGGATCCTGGGCCTGCGGGGTCCCGTCCCTTGCGCTGTACCATGGTTCTGGGCCCATCATGAAGCCCGGGCTCGAATGCTCGCTCGCATCCCCAGCCTTCTGCTTCCGGGGTCCTGTTCCTCGTGGCCTCCATATCGGGAACCCTGAGTCTTGCCGCCACGCAACTCCCAACCACGTAGGCGCCATCGGCGCCTTCCGGCGCTTGGGACAACCCTCGGAGTGAGAGAAACCTGCATGCCCAAAATGAGGTCATCCCCATTCTTGGGCGCCCTATCTTCCTGAAAGAGGGAGTCGCACGTCCGGCCGCCACCCGTCCTT
>NW_026758273.1:0-1069 GCF_022355385.1 Mustela nigripes
CAGAAGAATCTTTGCAATTCGGAGCTTCTCACAACTCCCATCGTGGGAAAACCCCCCATGGCCTCGTATTCCACGCCCCCCTTAAAGAAAGGTCCATCAGGGACAGAATGTCCAACCTGAGCGATCGTCTGATCCTCGCCCAACTTCAGATGCACGAGATCTCGATTCAGGTCTCACCCAGAAACCGAGGCCTACCTTGGGTTCTCAGACTTCCGTCCTCAGACTACTGGCCCACAAGCCCTCCAGTTTGGCAATTGAGAACTACAATGCAGCACTCTGCCTGCCCTCCAGAAGAAAAACATTGCCGTCTGGGGCTACCCAGAAACCCAAATTGAGATTCAACCTGCATGCCATTCGGCTGTACCGCAAATATATAGGCTGACATGAGCACTAATGCCCTTTCAGAGACAGCCTTAGTCTGGACCTCCTGGCCTCACCCAGACAATTGGCCGCACACTGAGCTCATATGACCTGCCATGGCCTTAGGTCGTGATCTCTTCTCAATCTCGGTTTTCAGGCTTCAGAACCTAGACCTTATCTCCAATCACGGCCCGGGTTTGAAAATGATGCCGAAATCAGAACTCTTTCCCCGTGACAAGAAACCTTGTGGATGGCATGTTGTCCAAGGTTCAGTGTAGTTGAAACCAGTGTGGCCCATGAGGCCCCACCCATGCTTGCGGGCCACATTGGTCACAAACCCACATTGTGACCCCTCACCTGAGCCCAGTCCTCAGGTAAGGCCTCTCAGTGGCTGGATGGAGAGACAGCATATTGGGTTTGCCATGCCACTAGGCCCCAATTTTTAACCATAGTTCGGGTTGTGTCTTCACTATTCCCCAGGGCTCTGCTTTGGAATTCCTCTTTTGGTGGGACCCTAGGTAACAAACCTAAAAGGAGACCTCCCATCCCACAGATTGACGAAAAACAATTGGGATCGGGCCAAATCCACAGAGAGCAAGATGCGTCCATGGCCCATGAGGCCTCCCCAACATTCCACGGCCATCGCTGATACAAAATCCAGAGACAAAAGCCTTAGTTCGGGCTTCAGACTCGCTCATTCTTCATATCC
>NW_026758274.1:0-1069 GCF_022355385.1 Mustela nigripes
TGCAGTGTGAACCCTGTGCTAATGGCCAGAGCACGAGGGGCTGTGGCAGGATCGCTCCCTCACGTTCCTCCCTTCCTGACTCAAGGAACGCGTTCCAGCCCCTCCCTTCAGGAACGGTCGCTGCGTGTACCCCTGCAAGCCACTTGTAGTCGCGTGGCTTGTTCCTTTCCGGAATTCAGATAGATCTTTCTACATGGTAGCCTCATACCACGTCAACTGCTGATTAAATTTTTGATGTTTCTGTTTCAAAGACTATATACCCGTGAGTCGTGCTGAAGCCAGTGACTTTTCCAGACACTCGGGCGGCGGCTTGACTCGAGGCCCATTTCAGCCGAGAAATGAAACTCTTCAGGTCTCTGGTGGGGCAGCTCGTATGCTCAGGGTCTTGGATGACAGGGGATTGTGGGGAATGCTTAGCGTAGCCCGTGTCCAGCTCTAGTGTGGAAGGCCAGGGTTCATGACCCTGAAGCTTCCCGTTGACTTGCAGAGAAGCAGACCTTTGAGATGCCCCCGTGTGGGTCTCCCTTCATCCTTTATAATAGGGAACGAATTGCCGTGAGCTCCTGGGTCTTGTACATAAAGAGTGAGTCCCGGAACACTAGGTGAAAAAGTACTGAAGTGCTGTGTGGGGACTAACAGAACAGAAGGAGAAAAGGAAAGAGGGGGAGGGAGGAAGGAATACAAAGAACAAAAAGATCATGTAGGGAAGGAAGGAAGGGAGGGAGGGAGGGAGGGAGAGAGGGAGGGCAGCTTGAAAAAGGGAGAAGAGAAACTGGTAGAGAGGCATTAGGGGAAAGAAGAATTTTGAAAGTTGTGAGACAAACATCTGAGAGTTAAGATTTGAGCTTGATGAGAAAGGAAAGGAATGGAGTCCTCTACTCAGGAGCAGAAACCGGTTGTAGCGTGTTGGTGATGAGAACCTATGGACCAGATAAACTGCGAGACAAAGAAAATGAAGGAGGGATGCTGGGGAGTTTCAGAAGGGCAACGTCAACCACGTCGAGGACCGAGAGAGGGGCCATGTGAGGGTTTGAGTGCAAGAACCACAGAAGGGTCCAGTCCTCGGAGG
>NW_026758275.1:0-1069 GCF_022355385.1 Mustela nigripes
GAAGAAATAGTAAAATTTTTTATTATGGAACTCCAAAAAAAAAAAAATACAAACAAACAACAACCAAAAACCCCAATAGTCAAAGCAATCCTGAGAAGGAAAAACAAAGCTGGGATATCACATTCAGATTTCAGAATATACCAGGAAACTGTAGTGATCAAATCAGTATGGTACTGACACAAAGATAGACACATAAAGTAATGGAAGAGAATAGAGAACCTAGAAAACAAACAAACAAACATATCATATAGTCAATTAATCAATTAATCTATGACAAAGGAGGCAAGAATGGATTCTGATTCTGATAATAGGAAAGGCTTTATAAAAGTGAGGGCAAGAAGTATACAGAAAATCTCTGTACCTTCAGCTCTCTTTGGCCGTCGATGTAAAATTGATCTAAAAACAGTCTATTTAAGAAAAAAAACAATAAAGGCGCCTGGGTGGCTCAATGGGTTAAGCTGCTGCCTTCGGCTCAGGTCATGATCTCAGGGTCCTGGGATCGAGTCCCACATCGGGGTGGGGGGGGTCTCTGCTCAGCAGGGAGCCTGCTTCTTTTCCTCTCTCTCTGCCTCTTGTGATCTCTCTCTGTCAAATAAATAAATAAAATCTTTAAAAAAAAAACACAATAAATGAGAACACCTGAAAGAATGGATTTGTCACTTATATTGAGAATATAAAACCTATATCTGTACCTGTCTTCTAACATGTGTACCAATTCAATGACCTTTGAGTAGAAGATTATAAGTATGGGGAGAATTAGTATTTCTGTTTTCAGTCTAAATTGCATTCCTTCCCCAGTAGTATTTATTATACAACTGATAATCAGTTCTAAAAACAGATAATCTCACAGTTTTGAAGCTATTCTATTGGATAACTGAATTTCTCATAAAAAGCCCCACAAAGGTTTACAAGGTGCAATCACAAAAACATAATTTAATAATTGTCAATCAGGCTTAAAAATGTATTTAAGAACTACATGGTTACTTTTAATGAAAAATGTTTAGAAACCATTAAAATATGTCTTTAGATTTACTTATACAAACTCACCTATTGACCATTATTATATTTA
>NW_026758276.1:0-1069 GCF_022355385.1 Mustela nigripes
ACTCAGGGTGAATGCTGGTTTCTCCTACACTGAACGTTGGACAACATGCCAACCACAAGGTTTCTTTCCTTGGGTAAGGAAGAGTTCTGATTTCTGCATCACAGTGACCCGTGGGCAGTGATTGGAGATAAGGCCTAGGTTCTGAAGCCTGAAAACTGAGGTAGGGAAGAGATGATGACCTAAGGCCATGGAGGGTCTGATGTGCTCAGTGTGCGGTCAGCTGTCTGGGTGTTGGTCACGAGGTCCGGTCTCAGGTTTTCAGACAGTGCTTTAGTGCCCAGGTTAGACTATATATTTTGGGTGCCTTAGAGTGCTGTGTAGGTTCTTTTCTGAAGAACTCTTCAAGATATGAAGAATGAGCGAGTCTGAGTCGCGTGCTCAGGCTTTTGTCTCTGGATTTTGTATTAGCGATGGCCGTGGATTGTTGGGGAGGCCTCATGGGCCATGGACGAATCTTGCTCTCTGTGGATTTGGCTGATTCCAATTGTTTTTCGTCAATCTGTGGGATGGGAGGACTTCTTTCAGGTTTGTTACCTCAGGTGTCCCACCAAAAGAGGAATTCCAAAGCAGAGCCCTGGGGAAGGGTGAAGGGACAACCCGAACTATGGTTAAAATTGGGGCCTAGGGGCATGGCAAGCCCAATATGCTCTCTCCATCCAGCCACTGAGAGGCCTTAGCTGAGGACTGGGCTCAGGCTGAGGGGTCACAATGTGTGCTTGTGAACAATGTGGCCCGCAAACATAGGCGGGGCCTCATGGGCCACACTGGTTTCAACTACACTGAACCTTGGACAACTTGCCAACCACAAGGTTTCTTGCCATGGGGAAAGAGTTCTGATTTCTGCATCATTTTCAAACCCGGGCACTGATTGGAGATAAGGTCTAGGTTCTGAAGCCTGAAAACCGAAGTCGAGAAGAGATGAAGACCTAAGGCCATGGCGGGTCGGATGTGCTCAGTGTGCGGCCCGCTGTCTGCGTGGGGCCAGGAGGTCCAGGCTCAGGCTGTGTCAGAAAGGGCATTAGTGCCCAGGTCAGCCTATATATTTGGGGTACAGCCGAATGGCATGCGG
>NW_026758277.1:0-344 GCF_022355385.1 Mustela nigripes
CTGAGGAGCAGGAGGCATCTGCTTGGCCTGTGCCAGACTCAGAAGACATTCAAGCAGAGTTCGACGTGACGACTGGGGATGACGGCCGATACCTACAGGGCTGCCCGGCAGACTTTCGGCGCCCAAAGCGATTTAGGCGGGCCTTTTCCAGCCAATACTCACGAGCGTTCTGCCTAAACCAACCCCGGTTGGGCAGAACGCTCATGAGGATTGGCTGGTGTTGGACTGCCCTCTGGAACACCCTTCTCCCCGTGGCTGAGGGCCCTTTCTCGCTGGGGGCGTGTCACGGCCACCAGGAAAATGCGCTGAGACAAGGCCCACCTGGGGGCCTTGGTGTAGGGGAG
>NW_026758277.1:444-1069 GCF_022355385.1 Mustela nigripes
CAGCCAATCCTCATGAGCGTTCTGCCCAACCGGGGTTGGTTTAGGCAGAACGCTCGTGAGTATTGGCTGGTGTTGGACTGCCCTCTGGAACACCCTTCTCCCCGTGGCTGAGGGCCCTTTCTCGCTGGGGGCGTGTCACGGCCACCAGGAAAATGCGCTGAGACAAGGCCCACCTGGGGGCCTTGGTGTAGGGGAGCGTTCCTGAAGCAGAGTTGAGGGACGGGTGGTGGCTGGGCTCATGATGCCGGGTCATGCCCAAGGAGCTGCCGTGCAGATGCGCGGTGCCCAAAGTGAGTTGGCCTGGCGTTTTCGGGCCAATTCTCACGAGCGTTCTGCCCAAACCGGGATGGGTTTGGACAGAATGATTGTGAGAATTGGCTGGCATTGGGCAGCCCTGCGGACCACTCTACTGCACATGGCCGAGGGCCCTTTCTTGCTCGGGGCATGTCACAGTGACCCAGAAAACTTGCCGAGACGATGTGTCCCATCCGGGGGCACTGGCCCATGGGAGCGTTCCTGGAGTAGAGTTGAGGGTTGCGGAGGCGTGGCACAGGACTCCTTGTTCCCCAGGTGGAGGACCGGAGGGACAGGCCCCTGGAAACCAAATGCAGGGAAAGCAGGTGAG
>NW_026758278.1:0-1069 GCF_022355385.1 Mustela nigripes
TAGCAGGAAAGTGTTGTACTACATGGAAGTAATCAGAAAATATGATCTAAAATTCTGCTTTCAAGGGCGCCTGGGTGGTTCAGTGGGTTAAAATTCTGCTTTCAAGAAGCTATAACAGTAAGTACTGAGCATTAGCTATTATATGCTATGGATGAATAACTGAAATCTACATTTGAAACTAATGGTACACTATATGTTAACTAATTGAATTTTAAAAAGTTAATTAAAAACCCCACTATTTTATAAAACAATATTCCCAACAGGCCCTTTTGCTTTAAAATACTCACTTTCTAATGAGAATCATTACTTCTGTCTAGCCAATTCTTACATCACTGTTTATCCCTTCCCTGCTTTATCCCTTCCCAGTATCAATAAAGGCTCACTTGGGTTACCTAGAAGCCATGAGAAAGCTTGTAGTAGATCTGGCTGGTTTTCACCAGCAATTTGACCACCATGTGCACAGGGAAGTCTATTGATAAAGTCTTTATTGCATTAAGTTGCAAATACATGGATGATTTTGAATTCTCTTTCTTGAGGTCTTGTTTCATGATAATAAATTTAGGGTGGCTTATTGGAATGGATGTTATTAACATATTTTCATAGTTCTAAGTACATGGAATTGTAAAATAGATTAATGAATGTGGCATTGCTGACAACTGTCCTCATTTTGAAATCAAATTACAGTGTACTAAGAGGAGGAAGCAAAGCAGATTTGGGATTATGAGTGAAATAATTTTAAAAAGTCTTAGGGGTATGATCAGACGATTGGGTAATTCAGTAGAAAAATGTCAACTGATTGAGATTCTGTGTTCCCTGATTTCAGAGCGAAGTTAAGATAAATAAGTAACACGAGGAGACTAGGAAGCCAAACATAAGTGATAATTTTGTGCCAGGGTGTGTATACATCTGTTTATCTTCTTGCTTTACCACTTAGGTTGCTCCTAGAGGAGAGTTTAAATATGTGTTGGAGCTAATCTCTTGGATTACACAAGAAACCACATCCTACAGCTCTCCCTGAAACACCCCTTATGATTTCAATGTAATTTGGTTTTTGCATTTTTAGAAATAA
>NW_026758279.1:0-1069 GCF_022355385.1 Mustela nigripes
ATGAACTTGCTGTAGTTTCCCTAATGCACTGTGCTGCCTCCTGGCACTTTGAAACTTGACACACTCATCCTCATTCTTCGCTTTGCCCTTGTCTATCAGCTCCCCTGAAAATCTGTTCCTAAGTGGCTATTCCCAGCTCCAACCTACCCTTGGCAGTCTTTTATCTCCCTGTGGTAAAGCCTGTCACACTGCACCATGGACATGCCCGTTGTCCCGCTGAGAAGAGAAAAGGGACAATGAGGGCCCCCCAGCATTTGCAGCTCTAGTGCAGAGCCCCATGCCTGGCTTGCAGGAAATGCCAGATCATGAAGACAAACGGAGATCATCCTCTGGCAAAAACCAGCCCTTCTTTGCCTACCGCAGGATCTGGATCAATAAAGGACAGCCAGTTATTGTTGCTGTTTTTCAAGGGATTTTTTCCCCATTTATTTCCCAGGTATTTACTCTTTTTATAGCACTTTAATTCAGGCTTCAACCACTTCCTAGTCAGATCAGGTGAATTCATTTTCCTTCGCATACCCTCGATGTATTTCACACCTAATAATTCTTTTTTTAAAGATCTTATTTATCCATTTGACAAACACACACAAGTAGGTAGAGAGGCAGGCAGAGAGAGAGGGGGGAAGCAGGCTCCCCGCTGAGCAGAGAGCCTGATGTGGGGCTTCATCCCAGGACCCTGCAATCATGACCTGAGCCGAAGACAGAGGCCTAAACCACTGAGCCACCCAGGAGCCCCCATATCTGGTAATTTTTATTCAACGTGGATTTGCTGCATAAATAGTTCCTTCTTCAAATAAAATATATAAATATATTGATCAAGTCACTCACATGTCTTAGGAGAATGTCCTACCTTTAGTAGCAAATTGAAATCTTGGCCATTGGTTTTGATTTTTGATTTTTGTTTTGGTTTGATTTGGTTCGGTTTTTGTAATTTTAAAAACCCTGCAGCTCTTGGCTCTGTCTGACCTGATTGCTTTCAGCTGTTTCTGCAACAAAATTGTCCCAGCAGTGAAAACTCTCATTGTTTCCAGTGGCGCCCCCTTCTGAACACTTTGTTAATAAAAAGCTT
>NW_026758280.1:0-507 GCF_022355385.1 Mustela nigripes
TTTGGCATGTTGTCCAAGGTTCAATGTACTTGAAACAAGTGTGGCCCTTGAGGCCCCGCCCATGCTTGCGGGCCACATTGGTCACAAACACACATTGTGACCCTCAGCCTGAGCCCAGTCCTCAGGTAAGGCCTCTCAGTGGCTGGATGGAGAGAAAGCCTATTGGGCTTGCCATGCCCCTTGGCCCCCATTTTTAACCATAGTTCGGGTTGTCCCTTCACTCTACACCAGGGCTTTGATTTGGAATTCCTCTATTGGTTGGACACCTGAGGAAACAAACCTAAAAGGAGTCCTCCCATCCCACAGATTGATGAAAAACAATTGGGATCGGGCCAAGTCCACAGAGAGCAAGATTCGTCCATGGCCCATGAGGCCTCCCTAACAATCCACGGCCAACGCTGATACAAAATCCAGAGACAAAAGCCTGAGCACGCGCCTCAGCCTCGCTCATTCTTCATATCCTGAAGAGTTCTTCAGATAAGAACCTACACGTCACTCGAAGGCACC
>NW_026758280.1:607-1069 GCF_022355385.1 Mustela nigripes
TGAAGAGTTCTTCAGATAAGAACCTACACGTCACTCGAAGGCACCCAAAATATAAGTCTAACCTGGGCACTAATGCACTGTCTGACAACCTGAGCCCGGACCTCGTGACCAACACCCAGACAGCTGACCGCACACTGAGCACATCAGACCCGCCATGGCCTTAGGTCATCATCTCTTACCTACCTCAGTTTTCAGTCTTCAAAACCGAGACCTTATCTCCAATCACTGCCCAGGGGTGACTATGATGCAGAAATCAGAACTCTTCCTTACCCAAGGCAAGAAACCATGTGATTGGCATGTTGTCCAACGTTCAGTGTACGAAAGAAACCAGCTTTCACCCTGATGCCCCGCCCATTCTTGAGTGTGACAAGGGCATAAACACGCACTGTGACCCTCAGTGTGAGTCCTGTCTTCAAGTACGTCCTCTCAGTGGCTGGAGCATTAGATGTCATAATGGGCTGA
>NW_026758281.1:0-328 GCF_022355385.1 Mustela nigripes
AAAAAAAAAAAAAAACGAACTTTTAAAAACATTTTGTTTCTTTCTTGATTTTTTTTAATATTTTATTTATTTGACAGACAGAGAGACAGGAAGAGGAACTATAAGCAGGGCAGAGGGAAAAGGAGAAGCAGGTTTCCCACTGAGCAGAGAGCCCGATGTGGGGCTCCATCCCAGGACCCTTGGATCATGACCTGAAAAGAAGGGACACTTCTTGGAGGAAGCCACCCAGACACCTCTTTTCTTTGTTTTTAATATATGGCAACTGATGCTTCCCAGCCACGAGGAGCATATTACCCATTGATTAAATCTTTGATAACAACCTATTTAA
>NW_026758281.1:428-1069 GCF_022355385.1 Mustela nigripes
AATGAAGCAGTAGCAATTTTTGTTAAGGGACCTAAACTGAAAGTAGGTTTAGAATTTTATTTATTTATTTAGTAAAAGATTTTATTTTGTTTATTGACAGCAAGAGAGAGATAGATAGAGAGGGAGAGAGAGAGAGAGAGAAAAGAAGCACACAAGCAGGGGGAATCACGTGCAAAGGGAGAGGAAGAAGCAAGCTCCTTGGGGTGCAAGTGGTCCCATGCAGTTCTGGATCCGTGTACACTGGAATCATGACCTCAGCCAAAGGCAAACATCTGCTTAAACAACTGAGTCATCCAGGCAACCCTAGAAAATTAAAAAAAAAAAAAAACGAACTTTTAAAAACATTTTGTTTCTTTCTTGATTTTTTTTAATATTTTATTTATTTGACAGACAGAGAGACAGGAAGAGGAACTATAAGCAGGGCAGAGGGAAAAGGAGAAGCAGGTTTCCCACTGAGCAGAGAGCCCGATGTGGGGCTCCATCCCAGGACCCTTGGATCATGACCTGAAAAGAAGGGACACTTCTTGGAGGAAGCCACCCAGACACCTCTTTTCTTTGTTTTTAATATATGGCAACTGATGCTTCCCAGCCACGAGGAGCATATTACCCATTGATTAAATCTTTGATAACAACCTATTTAA
>NW_026758282.1:0-1069 GCF_022355385.1 Mustela nigripes
GACTGTGAAACTGAGTGGCTGTTGCTAAGTACCATTGACTTAGTGAAAAAGAAAATGACAGGTTCAGACCTCTTAATAATTCAAAGTAAAGTGTGAGTGTCAGAGGCCTCCTTGGTAGGTTTTGAAAAGATTCTCATCACCCGAAGCCAGAGGGTGGAAATGGTTGTAGACAGAGAACTTAAGTGTGATATTGGCAGAGCTTTGAAGAATTCTTGGCCTCAGCAAATCTCCCATGACATTACAGGACCTAGAGAGGGAGAGTAGACACATACATTGATAGCCATAATAATGGCGATAATAACTAAATGATAACTAAATGATAAACAGTTACTCCCATTATTTTTTCCCCAAGGGAAACTGGGGTTTAAAGGAATTAAGTAACTTGTCCAAATTTGCATAATTAATGAATGGCACTGTGAGACCTCACACCCACACCCAAGTCATATAGCTGCACATCATATGTCGTATTTTCCCCAACAGAAAAGTGGTTTTAATCTTTCATTTGCAACATAAGTAGATAAGGATACCCTAATTCCTAATTTTATGGAAGTTTGCCTTATGCGAGGGGAGGGGTTGGGTGTCATGGGATGCATCGGAGGACAAGGACACAAAACCAGCACTTTAGACTCCAGCCCCTGTACCTGTCTAGTGAGCCTTTCATTTCCTTTTTTTTTTTTTTTAAGATTTTATTTATTTATTTGACAGAGATCACAAGCAGGAAGAGAGGCAGGCAGAGAGAGAGGAAGGGAAGCAGGCTCCCTGCTAAGCAGAAAGCCCAATGCAGGACTTGATCCCAGGACCCTGGGATCATGACCTGAGCCAAAGGCAGAGGCTTTAACCCACTGAGCCACCCAGGTGCCCCAAGCCTTTCATTTCTTAAGAATGTCCTTTTTCCTTTAGAAGAGGGAAAAAGGAGTAAAAGGCAAACAATGCCATTCTTGCTGCTAGGAATGCACCCCTTTTTTTTTTAAAGATTTTATTTATTTGTAAGAGAGAGAGTGAGAGCGAGCACAGGCAGACAGAGTGGAAGGCAGAGTCAGAGGGAGAAGCAGGCTCCCTGCGGAGCAAA
>NW_026758283.1:0-1069 GCF_022355385.1 Mustela nigripes
CAGGTTTATTGAGAAGAGCAGACATCCCCAGCTGGGGTTTGTTCTTCCTTGTGTCTGGGATTTGTTCCCTCCAGACCTCTCCAGGACTCCACTCTCAGGGTCAATATCAAGTTCTCGTTCCAATGGATGCTTCCAGTCAGAAGACAAATGACCTTTTTCTTAAAAACAAAAGGAAAAAACCCAAAACAAAGACTTCCTTTAACCGTCTACCTTCCTATAACAACCTCCATATTTCTCTCCCCACCTCATTCCCAGCATAGCTTGTAAAATATTTGTCTACACCTGAGGGTGTAGAGTACCATGTCCCCAAGGGTAGTTGAAAAATCTCTATAAAGAATCCTTATGTGCAGATAATTTTAAGGGAGTCCATTTCCAGATCTAAACTCCATGTGTGCTCTGTAGGATAGGTGATATGCCCATTCTTGGGTCTGATATCAGGATACTCCTATCCTTCCTGGAAGATCAAGACACTCCTCTCAGATCTCATTAGAGTGTAGGACTTGGGCTGATACCAAAGTTGAAATACCAGTTTTGTTTCAAATAATGCCCTTCTGTGGGCAGTCCTGGGACTCTGCTTTTAGGGCTTCCTCTCCTTATTAAGGGTAAAGGTTATCATTGGAAAGGGGATTTGGGCAGATGTTGGAAGTGCTCTGACATCAGAATAACAATCAGTTTTGGTTAGTGACACTCATTCCTTCATATTTAAATTAAACTACATATTTTTAGGGACATAATAGGGAAAAGCACAAGTAAGGATTTTAATGGTTTCATTCCATTCCAGTGTGGTTTGGGAAATAAAATAACAAAAAATGAGACTGTTCTGCTTTAAAAAAAAATCAACTTGTAGCAAGCAAATGTTATTCCAATGAAGTCGATCCTTTCCTATCTCATTTTCTTTTTAAAGATTTATTTATTTATTTGGTAGAGAGAGAAAGACACACACACACACACACACACACAGACACACACACAGAACACAAGTAGGGAGAGCAGGGGAGGGAGAAGCAGGCTTCCTGCTGATCAGGAATGTGGGCCTTCATCCCAGGGCCCTGGGATCATGACCTGAGCC
>NW_026758284.1:0-1069 GCF_022355385.1 Mustela nigripes
ATGGGAAACTTGCACGTGGGAAGTGTGTAAAGCCTCTTTTTAGGAGAACCCTACAGGGCCCCAGTGCCACCGCTTCATTCCAAGGTCTCCATAGACACAAAATCATATTAGGATACATGCACGAGAGAGTCCAATTCAACTCAGCATATTTGATTGCTCCGCGAGATCCAGCAGATGTAACTTGTCTTGTTGCTAGGAGACAATTGATATGCGAGGTGGCCTACCCCGCCATCCATCCTTAGAACCCTGCTCCGAATCATTGGCCTGCACCAACCAACAGGTCTCAATTTTCCTGCAGAAGAATATTTGCAGTTGGGAGCTTCTCACAACTCCCATCGTGAGAAACCCCCATGGCCTCGTGATACCTGCCCCCCTTCATGAAGGGGCTATCAGGAACCTAAGGTCCAACCTGAGAAATAGTCTGATCCTCACCCTGAATTCAGATGCACGAGATCTGGATTCAGGTCTGTATATTGTGCCTGCCATGTCCTCACCAGAAACCTAAGCCTATATTGTGTCCTCAGACTTCTGTAAACATACTACTGGCTCACAAGCCCTCCAGTTTCGCAATCCAGAACTACAATGCAGCACTCTACCTGCCCTGCAGGAGAAAATCATTGCCCTCTGGGGCTACCCAGAAACCCCAAATGAAGATCAACCTGCACGCCTCTTGGCTGTACCCAAAATATATAGGCTGACCTGGGCAATAATGCCCTTTCTGACAGAGCCAGAGCCTGGACCTCCTGGCCCCACCCAGACAACTTGCCGCTCACTGAGAACATAGGACCAGCCATTGCCTTAGGTCGTTATCTCTTCCCAAATTCGGTTTTTAGGATTCAGATCCTAGACCTTATCTCCAATCACTGCCCAGGTTTGAAAATGATGCAGAAATCAGAACTCCTTACCGATGGCAAGAACCTTGTGGTTGGCTTGTTGTCCAACGTTCAGTGTAGTGGAAACCTGTTTGTCCGATGAGGCCCCGCCATTGCTCGAGGGCCACATAGGTGGCAAACTCACATTGTGACCCACAGCCTTAGCCCAGTCCTCAGGTAAGGCCTCTCAGTTGCTG
>NW_026758285.1:0-1069 GCF_022355385.1 Mustela nigripes
GGAAAACCCCCATGGCCTGGTGATCCACCCCCCTTTCAAGAAGGGGCCATCAGGGACAGAATGTCCAACCTGAGCAATCATCTGATCCTCGCCCTGACTTCAGATGCACGAGATCTAGATTCAGGTCTGTAGACTGTGCCTGCCATATCCTCACCCAGAAACCGGGGCTTAGCTTGGGTTCTAAGACATCAGTCCTCAGATTCCTGGCCCAGAAGCCCTCCAGTTTGGCAATCCAGAATTACAATATAGCACACTGCCTGCCCTCCAGAAGAAAAACATTGCCCTCTGGGGCTACCCAGAAACCCCAAATGAGGATCAACAGGGCACAACATTCTGCTGTACACCATATATATAGGCTGACCTGGGCACTAATGCCCTTTCTGACACAGCCTGATCCTGGACCTCCTGGCCCCACCCAGACAGCTGGCCGCACACTGAGCACAACGGAACCGCCATGGCCTTAGGTCGTCATCTTTCTCAACCTCGGTTTTCAGTCTTCAGAACCTAGACCTTATCTCCAATCACGGCCCGGGTTTTAAAATGATGCAGAAATCAGAACACTTTCCCCATGGCAAGAAACCTTGTGTTTGGCATGTTGTCCAAGGTTCAGTGTAGTTGAAACTAGGGTGGCCCATGTATCCCCGCCCATGATTGTGGGCCACATTGGTCACAAACACACATTGTGACCCTCTGCCTGAGCCCAGTCCTCAGGTCAGGACTCTCAGTGGCTGGATGGGGAGAGAGCATATTGGGCTTGCCATGCCCCTAGGCCACAATTTTTAACCATAGTTCGGGTTGTCCCTTCACTCTTCCCCAGGCTCTGCTTTTGAATTCCACTTTTGGTGGGACACCTGAGGTAACAAATCTGAAAGGACTCCTCCCATCCCACAGATTGACGAAAAACAATTGGGATCGGGCCAAGTCCACAAGAGCAAGTTTCGTCCATGGCCCATGAGGCCTCCCCAACATTACACGGCCATCACTGATACAAAATCCGGAGTCAAAAGCGTGAGCACGCGCCACAGACTCACTCATTCTTCATATCCTGAAGAGTTCTTCAGATAAGAAC
>NW_026758286.1:0-1069 GCF_022355385.1 Mustela nigripes
CTGGGGCTACCCAGTAACCACAAATGAGTACCAACCTGCACGAAACTCCACTGCACCCCAATGATACAGTCTAGCCTGGGCACTAATTCCCTGTCTGCCACAGCCTGAGCCTGCACCTCCCAACCCACACTCAACAGCTGGCCGAACACTGCACACATCAGTCACACCATGGCCTTAGGTCTTCATCTCTTCCCAACCTCAGTTTTCAGGCTTCAGAACCTAGACCTTAAATCCAATCACAGTCCAGGAGTGAAAGTGTTGCAGAAATTAGAACTCCTTCTTCCCCATGGCCAGAAAACTTGTGGTTGCCATATTGTGCAACGTTCAGTATAGGAGAAACCAGCATGGTACTTAGGCCACGCCCTGACTTGAGGGGCTCCTTGGGCACAAAAACACATTGTGAAACTCAATGTGAGCCCTATGCTCAAGGAAGGCCTCTCAGTGTCTGGAACAAGAGCCCACATATGGGGCTTGCCATGTTCTTAGGTCCCAATGTTAATCAGAGTTCTGGTTGTCCAGTCGCCCCTCCCCAGGACTCTGCTGTGGAATCCCTCTTTTGGTGGTCCACCTGAGGTAAAAAAAAAAAACAAAAAAACAAAAAAAAACAAAACAGAAAGGCCTCCTCCCTCCCACAGAATGACCCCAAACTCTTGGGATTGGGTCAAATCCCCAGAAAGGGAGCCTCATCGATGGCCCATGAGGTCACCCGGACATTCCAGAGCAATCGGTGACACATATCCAGAAAAAAATAAGCATGAGCAAGCACCTCACATTCCCCCTTTGTTCATATCCCGAAGAGTTCTCCTCACGGTCTATATATCGGGCCGGCCATACCTACAGACCCAAACTAAGTGGAGTTTGTGTTTTCAGACTTTTGTCCAAATAGCCCTGGACCACACACGCTCCACCCTTGGGTCCCTGGAGCCACACCTCAGGACTGTGCTTCCCTTTCAAGAGAATTCTTCCCATTCCATTGGCCACAACCTTGCAAATTAGGAAAAACCTCCATAGTTACCGAGGCCATCCCAATAGTGTAGGCCGCCCAGGACAAACAGGTGTGATCTCAAAC
>NW_026758287.1:0-1069 GCF_022355385.1 Mustela nigripes
TCAAAGTGTGATTCATATAAAGGAACAGATCAGCTGGAATTCACCAACCTTATAAAATCCAGGCTCTGCGAAAGGGACTTTTAAGAGCCTGAAACCAAGACTGAGAAGAAAGACTGAGAAAATATACATGATTTACACACACACACACACACACACACACACACACATATGTATGTATTTAAACTGTCAGTTTCCATGATAGCCTTGAAATACATGATTATATATCTATATCTATATACTATATATCTATATCTATATATTTGCTCTCTATATAGAGAGAGATCAGAGTCAGAACATATATATATATATATATACATATATATATTCAAATCAAATAATTTAATAACTGAGTAGCATCAATAGAAAGTTGGGGCTACCACATCGGGTTCTCTGCTCAGCAGGAAGCCTGCTTCCTCCCTCTCTCTCTGCCTGCCTCTCTGCCTCCTTGTGATATCTCTGTCAAATAAATAAATAAAATCTTAAAAAAGAAAAAAGAAAGTTGGGGCTATAGCTAAGGTTCTTTCCTTGCATTACAATGTCATGTACCTTTAATAGTTTTGAACCAAATAATACTTTCTTCAATATAAAAAAAATTCAAGAGTCTTATTTGCCTTCTAGTAAAGTAGTCATTTATCTTGAACTGCTCAATGGTAAAATAAGATATTCTATAGAAAGTACAGATGGATGAATAAGTACTAGGGTGAATGGAAAACATCTCAAGGCAAAAATGCAGGAGCCATACATAATAGAAAAGGATGTTTATGGAACACAATCAATGACCTTGTCTTGAATTCTGTGTCTGAAAGAGAAGTGTTCTTAGTAGAGGAGCCAACTAGAGACCATATTGTGTCTATAGTCACTGCTAAACTTTCCATGGATCCTTGAGAAGTTAGATTTAAAATTCAGTAAATTAGAGGGGGAGGAGTCAAGATGGCGGAGAAGTAGCAGGCCGAGACTACTTCAGCTAGCCGGAGATCAGCTAGATAGCTTATCTAAAGATTGCAAACACCTGAAAATCCATCGGCAGATCGAAGAGAAGAAGAACAGCAATTCTGGAGACAGAAAATCA
>NW_026758288.1:0-329 GCF_022355385.1 Mustela nigripes
GGCAGGCAGAGTGCTGCACTGTAGTTCTGGATTGCCAAACTGGAGGGCTTGTGGGCCAGTAGTCTGAGGACGGAAGTCTGAGAACCCAAGCTAGGCCTAGGTTTCTAGGTGAGACCGGAATCTAGATCTCGTGCATCTGAAGTCAGGGCGAGGATCAGACGATCGCTCAGGTTGGACATTCTTTCCCAAAGGCCCGATCTTGAAAGGGGGCGTGGATCACGAGGCCATGCGGGTTTTCCCATGATGGGAGTTGTGAGAAGCTCCCAACTGCAAAGATTCTTCTGCAGGACAATTGAGACCTGTTGGTTGGCTCCAGGACAACGATTCCT
>NW_026758288.1:429-1069 GCF_022355385.1 Mustela nigripes
TTGCCATGGGGAAAGCGTTCTGATTTCTGCATCATTTTCAAACCCGCGCCGTGATTGGAGATAATGTCTAGGATCTGAGGCCTGAAACCCGAGATTGAGAAGAGATGAAGACCTAAGGCCATGGCTGGTCATATGAGCTCAGTGTGCGGCCAGCTGTCTGGGTGGGGCCATGAGGTAAGACTGAGGCTCTCTCAAAAGGGCATTAGTGCCCAGGTCAGCCTATATATTTGGGGTACAGCCGAATGGCGTGCAGGTTGAATCTCATTTGGGGTTTCTGGGTAGCCCCAGACGGCAATGTTTTTCTTCTGGAGGGCAGGCAGAGTGCTGCACTGTAGTTCTGGATTGCCAAACTGGAGGGCTTGTGGGCCAGTAGTCTGAGGACGGAAGTCTGAGAACCCAAGCTAGGCCTAGGTTTCTAGGTGAGACCGGAATCTAGATCTCGTGCATCTGAAGTCAGGGCGAGGATCAGACGATCGCTCAGGTTGGACATTCTTTCCCAAAGGCCCGATCTTGAAAGGGGGCGTGGATCACGAGGCCATGCGGGTTTTCCCATGATGGGAGTTGTGAGAAGCTCCCAACTGCAAAGATTCTTCTGCAGGACAATTGAGACCTGTTGGTTGGCTCCAGGACAACGATTCCT
>NW_026758289.1:0-1069 GCF_022355385.1 Mustela nigripes
TCATATATGTCAAGTAGTTTTCTCGGGTTTATTTTTAGAATATCCTTGTATGATGAATATTTACACTGATATCTAGTATAAAAATCTTGCAATTTATTTTAGAAACATTAAGATATTGAAAATCAATCTATTTCTTTAATTCATTGAAGACATTTTTGGCTTGTTTCCAGTACTTTCTTACTGGTTAAAAAATGAATTTGAAGTAGTCTGAATTTCATTATTATATGGTGTGGAGAGCCATCCAGCAGATGCAAGGAGTCACGTAGACGGGAGTGCCTGAAGATTGAGGAACTGAGAATGATTGGTTTAGGAGGATGTGGGCGCGCTCATGGCCGGCGCGTGAACAGCACTAGGAGCCAAGAGATAAACGCATGATCACTGCTAGAGAACAATAGAATCCTGCACGGTTACATAAGAGCGCACGAGGACACTGCATGCACGGCATTCTGATTGGGCGGAAAGGGGGGCGTACACATGTGAATATATACTGCTGTAAATGCTTGGTTCGGGGGGCCCCGGTGAAGAAATAATAAAGAAGCTTGCCACTCACCTCGTCTGCGGGTCGTTCTTGCAGGCCGAGAGCGACAATATGGCACTTTCCCTTTGATGAATACAAAGACGATATTCTATATTAGCTATCTGAGAAGAATTTATTCTTTTAATTTTATTTATCTGTAAGAGAGAGAGTGAGAGAGAGCACAAGCAAGGGGAGCAGCAGCGGGAGGGAGAAGCAGACTCCCGGCTAAGGAGGGAATCTCTTGCAGAACTGAGTCCCAGGACCCTAAGATCATGACCTGAGCTAAAGGCTCAGGCGTTTAACTGACTGAGCCACCCAGGTGTCCCAATCTGAGAAGAGTTCTGTATGTTATTCCTATTAATATGCAGTTTAAAGTCTAGGTAATTAACTTAATATTTTAGTGGCTATTACATAAATAGCACTATGTGCCAGGCAGAGAGTCAGGAAGAAATATTAAATCAACCATATTCTATGCATTCTAAATGAAAATAATTAATCAATCATAATAAATCCTTCTATTTATGGAATATCAACTTATAAGCTTTCCTCCAT
>NW_026758290.1:0-1068 GCF_022355385.1 Mustela nigripes
TCTTCACCACAACATAGCAATGAATAGAAATCATACATGCTCTGTAATGGACATACAGATGAGATAGAAGGGGATGGGTGTTAATATATGCAGATTCTTTAATAATTACATTGTAAAACATAATATGGAAAAACAGAATACAATTTTAGAAACACCCAGGTCATCATCATTGTTTTATTTTTATAAGTGTAGATAAGGAGTTTAGTAAACAATCCATGACTATTCAACTTCTTATATTTTGAAAATTTTAGCAAAAGTAACAAACCTAGCAACTGGAAAATTGTATCTATCTGCAAAATACAGCTTTGCCAGCATGGTAGAGGAAAAGCAAAACAAAATAAGTAAGAAAAGTTTAACATTTCACAAGAGTTTTACTTTTATTTTTAATTTATAATTTTTTATTTTTCACTTATTATTTACTTCTATTTTCTACTTTATTTTAATGAAAATGTCATGACCATAACATAAGAACAGAATTAAACACAATGTGAGAAATTATTATTTCATAAGTTATAATAAACTAGCTTGGTGATTAATTCAAAAATTATATTACAAACTTCAGTGTTCTTGCAGTAAGAATCACTTTATAAACAAATGAGTCACCAGTCATAAACTAATGATGATTCTAAATGTTATTTAGAGAGACATTCTGTTCTTAATATATTTCAAATATTCTACACAAGGCAAAGTGGATCCAAGTAATCTGTAGGCAAAATAAGATTTTAGAGAAGTATATATTTCCAACAGTGTTTATAAAATATTACCTTCATGTAAGGCATCATCCTGGACTTTGTGGAAAACATACAAAGGAGTAAGAAGTGGCCCTTCAAGAAACATATACAATATCAAGGTTTAACATGAAGCAGCATGTCTTCTCTACGGAAAAAAACATTGTACCAACTGACTTTACTGAAACTTTATATTTATTGCTCTCATTTTAGGTCATATTGTCCTTCTGCATGCAGGCTGCTATAACGGACATGATATAGACTGAATAGCTTATAAAGAACAGGAATTTATGTCTCACAGTTCTAGAACTGAGAAGTTCAAGATTAAGGAATGGGCAGA
>NW_026758291.1:0-1068 GCF_022355385.1 Mustela nigripes
TTTTTGGTTCATATCTGAAATAGTTTTATATTACACTTGCATAATTTTTCCAGAGCTGACTTTGAAGGAGGCATTCAGTTCCAGCTAGTTCCATATTTTGGCAAGAACTATAATTCTATATAAAAAAAGAACATATTTTAGAGCGCCTGGGTGGCTCAGTGGGTTAAAATCTCTGCCTTCTGCTCAGGTCATGATTCCAGGTTCCTGGGATTGAGTCCCGCAGTGGGCTCTCTTCTCAGCAGGGAGCCTGCTTCCATTCCTCTCTCTCTGCTTACATCTCTGCCTTCCTGTGATCTGTGTCAAGGAAATAAATAAAATTTTTTAAAAAACATATTTTATACCCGTTATTCATGTTTATTAGCTAAGATATCACAATACAAATAATACAAACAGTTGCTCTTTATTAATACCTTCAACCAAGATCAAAAAAATATGTCATATTTTCTCCAAAAATTTTATATCAACTGATAGGTCAGATATATATAAAATTACATTTAACGTTTTAAAAATATCAGCAAATATTTTCATTTAAATGCAAATTTCAAAGATAATCTACTTTTCCAAACACGACTTTTTATCCTATTTTTTTTTAATTTTGTGGACAACTGATAAAATGTTTAGCGAGACTATAAATGTTAGATCGACAAAATGATTAATAGATGTATGTTCAAAATATTATGTTCCATTAAAAATGATTTAGTCTTTGATGAACATCTGTTTGGTAATATGTAGTATCCAGTACAGTAAATTAATGACATATATAAAATTATAGGGAAATGACACCTTCCGTTCCATTATGAGTAGAGCTTTTATTTTAACTTTTTTTAAAGATTTTATTTATTTACTTGTCAGAGATAGAGGGAGAGAGTGCAAGTGAGCACAAGCAGACAGAGAGTCAGGCAGAGGCAGAGGGAGAAGCAGGCTCCCTCCTGAGCAAGGAGCCCGATGTGGGACTCGATCCCAGGGTGCTGGGATCATGACCTGAGCGAAGGCAGCTGCCCAACCAATGAGCCACCCAGGCGTCCCATGAGTAGAGCTTTTAAAATGCTATTTGTCACAACCTGTCAT
>NW_026758292.1:0-402 GCF_022355385.1 Mustela nigripes
AACCTCCAAAGTCCCTGAGGCCATCCCAATATTTGTGGCTTCCCAGGACAAACAGGGGCAATCTGGGCCCATCTGAGCACCTACCGGCACTCAGACCCGTAGACTGATATCCCCAGAGTTAAAAAGGAACGAACAGGCCCATAGTCACCTATTGGATCCTTTGGTTTGGCTTCCAGGCATCTCTCCTCAGAGGCCTGGATTTCAATAACAGCATATGGCTGTTTCTTGACTCACCCATCAGAACAAAACTCATCTACACATGGGAAACTTGCACAATGGTGCTGTGTGAAAGAGTCTCTTTTTTTTTATTTTTTAGTTTTTATAAACATATATTTTTATCCCCAGGGGTACAGGTCTGGGAATCACCAGGTTTACACACTTCACAGCACTCACCAAATCACA
>NW_026758292.1:502-1068 GCF_022355385.1 Mustela nigripes
CGAAACATAAGCCGAGTTTGTGTTTTCAGACAACTGTCCACAGAGCCGTGGCCTACACATCCTACAGGCTCAGGCCCCTGGAGCGAAACCTGACGACTGTGCTTGCCCTCTCCAAGGGAATTGTATGTGCCCATTCCAATGGCCAAAACCGAACTAATAGGATTAACCTCCAAAGTCCCTGAGGCCATCCCAATATTTGTGGCTTCCCAGGACAAACAGGGGCAATCTGGGCCCATCTGAGCACCTACCGGCACTCAGACCCGTAGACTGATATCCCCAGAGTTAAAAAGGAACGAACAGGCCCATAGTCACCTATTGGATCCTTTGGTTTGGCTTCCAGGCATCTCTCCTCAGAGGCCTGGATTTCAATAACAGCATATGGCTGTTTCTTGACTCACCCATCAGAACAAAACTCATCTACACATGGGAAACTTGCACAATGGTGCTGTGTGAAAGAGTCTCTTTTTTTTTATTTTTTAGTTTTTATAAACATATATTTTTATCCCCAGGGGTACAGGTCTGGGAATCACCAGGTTTACACACTTCACAGCACTCACCAAATCACA
>NW_026758293.1:0-1068 GCF_022355385.1 Mustela nigripes
TTTCTTCTGGAGGGCAGGTAGAGTGCTGCATTGTAGTTCTGGATTGCCAAACTGGAGGGCGTTTGGGCCAGTAGTCTGAGGACGGAAGTCTGAGAACCCAAGCTAGGCCTAGGTTTCTGGGTGAGACCTGAATCGAGATCTCGTGCATCTGAAGTCAGGGCGAAGATCCGACGATCGCTCAGGTTGGACATTCTGTCCCTGATGGCCCCTTCTTGAAGGCCGGCGTGGATCACGAGGCCATGCGGGTTTTCCCACGATGGGTGTTGTGAGAAGCTCCCACCTCAAAGATTCTTCTGCAGGACAATTGAGACCTGTTGGTTGGCTCCAGGACAACGATTCCGAGCAGGGTTCTAAGGATGGATGGCTGCGTAGCCCACCTCGCATTCCAATTGTCTGCAAGCAACAAGACAGGTTAGATCTGCTGGATCTGGGGGAGCAACCGAGGAGGCTGAGTTGAAATGGACTCTCCCGTGGATGTGTCCTAATATGATAATATGTCTATGGAGACCTTGGAATGAAGCGGTGGCACTGGGGCCCTGAAGGGTTCTCCTAAAGAGAGGCTTTCACACAGCTCCATCGTGCAAGTTGCCCATGTGTAGATGAGATTTGTTCTGAATGGGTGAGTCAAGAAACAGCCATATGCTGTTATTGAAATACTGCCCTCTGAGGAGAGATGCCTGGAAACCAAAGCAATGGATGGGATATGTGCCTAGGGGCCTGTTCTTTCCTTTTTACCTCTGGGGACATCAGTCTACGGGTTGAGTGCCGGTAGGTGCTCAGATGCGCCCAGATTGCCCCTGTTTGTCCTGGGAAGCCACAAATATTGGGATGGCCTCAGGGACTTTGGAGGTTTATCCTCTTAGTTGTGTTGTGGCCATTGGAATGGGCACACACAATTCCCTTAGAGAGGTCAAGCACAGTCGTCCGGTTTGGCTCCAGGGGCCTGAGCCTGTAGGGTGTGTAGGCCAGGGCTGTTTGGACAGTTGTTTGAAAACACAAACTTGGCTTATGTTTCGGGTCATAGGTATGGCAGGACTGATCTACAGACCATGAGGAGAACTCTTCGGG
>NW_026758294.1:0-1068 GCF_022355385.1 Mustela nigripes
TATAGTTCCTCTTCCTGTGTCTCTGCCTGTCAAATAAATAAAATATTTAAAAAAAAGAAACAAAATGTTTTTAAAAGTTCTTTTTATTTTAAATTTTCTAGGGGTGCCTGGATGACTCAGTTGTTTAAGCAGACGTTTGCCTTTGGCTGAGGTCATGATTCCAGTGTACAGGGATCCAGCCCTGCATGGGACTACTTGCACCCCAAGGAGCTTGCTTCTTCCTCTCCCTTTGCACGTGAATACCCCCGCTTGTGTGCTTCCTCTCTCTCTCTCTCTCTCTCTCTCTCTCTCTCTCGCTGTCAATAAACAAAATAAAATCTTTTACTAAATAAATAAATAAATAAATATAGTTCTAAACCTACTTTCAGTTTAGGTCCCTTAACAAAAATTGCTACTGATTAATTAAAAAAAAAAAGAAAAGATAATTTAGAAAGATGCTTCCAGAGCTAAAAAGCTGGGTTTTTTTTTTTTCAGGATTAAATATAGAAGTGATTTATAAAGTAAAAGAAAAACTATGCTATATTAACACTAATCACACTATAACTTTGGTGGTTATATCAAGATAATGAAAAGTGATTTTAAAGCAAATTTCATTTTCAGACATAAAGATCAAGTCAAAATTACAGAAGAGTAAAAGGATGAATTCATCAGGGAGTATAATAATGCTTGACTTTTAATACTTAATAACATATTTGGGGATATATAGGGAAAAACTAAGAACAAAAATCATAACTTCTACCTTAGAAGAGAAATGGAAAAAAGTTTCAACACCTTTATTTTAAGATTATATAGATAAATGGTCATCAAATTGGTAAGATATGTAAGACTTGAACAAAATTATCAACTAACTAGATATGCTTGATATTACAGAACACTCCCAACAGACGCAGACTACATATATCTTAAGCCATGATTTTCTTTGCAAAGGTCAACATTGATAATGTTCGAGTCATACCTCCGTGTACCAGGAAAGAAGTAGCATATTTCTTGAAAGACACAGCTATCAAAGCTCCATTGGGAAACCGTAAAGATGGAGAAGGGATTTGCAAATTATATATCTGATAATGG
>NW_026758295.1:0-1068 GCF_022355385.1 Mustela nigripes
CCAGTAACCTAAGCCTAGCTTGTGTCCTCAGACTTCTGTCCTCAGACTAATGGCCCACAAGCCCTCCAGTTTGGCAATCCAGAATTACAATGCAGCACTCTGCTTGCCCTCCAGAAGAAAAACAGGCCCTCTGGGGCTACCTAGAAACCCCAAATGAAGTTCAACCTGCACGCCACTTGGCTGTACCCAAATTATATAGGCTGACCTGGGCAATAATGCCCTTTCTGACAGAGGCTGAGCCTGGACCTCCTGGCCCCACCCATACAGCTGGCCGCTCACTGAGCACATAGGACCAGCCATTGCCTTAGGTCCTTGTCTCTTCCTAACCTCGGTTTTCAGGATTCAGATCCTAGACGTAATCTCCAATCACTGCCCAGGTTTGAAAATGATGCAGAAATCAGAACTCCTTCCCAATGGCAAGAACCTTGTGGTTGGCTAGTTGTCCAACTTTCAGTGTAGTGGAAACCTGTTTGCCCGATGAAGCCCCGCCATTGCTCGTGGGCCACATAGGTGGCAAACTCACATTGTGACCCACAGCCTTAGCCCAGTCCTCAGGTAAGACCTCTCAGTGTCTGGATGAAGAGACAGCATATTGGGCTTGCCATGCCCATAGGCCCCAATTTTTAATCATAGTTCGGGTCGTTCCCTCATTCTTCCCCAGGGCTCTGCTTTGGAATTCCTCTTTTGGTGGGACACCTTATGTAACAACCCTGAAAGGAGTCCTCCATCCAACAGATTGACGAAAAACAATTGGGATCAGGCCAAATCCACAGAGAGGAAGATTCGTCCATGGCCTATGAGGCCTCCTCAACATTCCACGGCCATCGCTGAAACAAAATCCAGGGACAAAAGTCTGAGCAAGCGCCTCAGACTAGCACTTTCTTCATATCCTGAACATGTCTTCTCATGGTTTGTAGATCGGGCCTGCCATACCTACGTCCCCAAACATAAGCTGAGTTTGTGTTTTCAGACTTCTGTCCTCAAAGTCCTGGGCCACATACCCTCCAGGCTGGGGACCCTGGAGCCACACATTAGGACTGGGCCTACCCAATCCATGGGAATTCTGCC
>NW_026758296.1:0-1068 GCF_022355385.1 Mustela nigripes
CATAGTATAGTGAAACTTGCAAATCTTAGAGACAAAGAGAAAATCCTGAAAGCAGCTCAGGACAAGAGGTCTGTAAACTACAAAGGTAGAAATATTAGACTGGAAGAAGGCCTATCCACAGAGACCTGGTAGTCCAGAAAGGACTGGCATGATATATTCAGTGTAATAAATTAGAAAAAGATGCAGCCAAGATTACTTTTCCACCACGGCTGACATTCAGAATAGTAGGGGAGCTTGGATAACAAATATAAACTAAAAGAATTTGTGATCACTAAACCAGCCCTGCACGAAATATTAAAGGGGATTCTTAAAGCAAAGAGAGAGCCCAAAAGTAATGCAGACCAAAAAGGAACAGAGACATTTTTTACAAACTGACTTTACAGATAATAAAATGGCACTAAATATCTTTTGAAAGTTACTCTGCATGTAAATGCCCCAGTCAAAAGACACAAGGTATCAGATTGGATTTAAAAAGTTGCCCCATTGATATGCTGTCTGCAAGACATTCATTTTAAACCCAAACACACTTCTAGATTGAAAACAAAGAGTGGAGAAATGTTTATCATGCTAACGAACATCAAAATAAAGCTGGAGTAGCAATACATATATTAGACAAATTAGATTTTAACCCAAAGACTGTAATGAAAGATGTAGAACATCACTATATCATAATTAAAGGGACTATCCAACAAGAAGATCAAACAAATATAAATATTTATGCTCCTAACTTGGGAGCAGCCAATTATATAAATCAATTAGAAAGAGACTTAAAGAAATTCATTGATAATAATTCAATAACAGTAGAGGACTTTAACACCCCTCTCATTGCAAAATATCTAAGCAGAATTATCAAGAGAATATCAACAAGAAAATGAAGAAATTGAATGACACACTGGACCAGATGGACTTCACAGGTATATACAGAACATTCCATCCTAAAAAACCAGAATATTTATTCTTTTCAATTGCACCTAGACCTCCTCCAGAATAGATCACATTCTGGGTCACAAATCAGGTCACAACTGGTACCAAAAGATTGGAATTATTCCCTGCATATTTTCAGACCAC
>NW_026758297.1:0-1068 GCF_022355385.1 Mustela nigripes
AAGGCTCTGACATTTCTGAATATAATGTGCAATTTGTAGTGTTAATGAACGTGACCCCTTCATACATAGAAGGAAAATACATGGAACAGCTGTTCTGTGTAAAGTGGTATTGATCTTCTATGTGGGAGCTGGAGATAAAGGTTATAGGCAATTTGTGTTTCCGTCAGAGAGATGTTTTGTTAAGTTACAGTTCCGAGGCAGAAATGAGTGGAGAGCTTGCTGTCGGGGTTGTATTTCTACATAGGTGTCTTGTTTGGCACATTTTGGAATGAGACTGAGATGGTAGAAAGGGAGATGGGGTGGGGCTGCAGGTTGCACCTTGGACACTGCATACATTGAGGGGTCCACGTTGATGCAGTCTTCACGGTAGAGCTGCAGTCAGGTTTACAGCAGGAAGTTGCATGGTCATATCTGTTGAGTTCGAGCTGACTGGTGGCAGGAGACTACTTAAAAAGTCATGTTTATGAGATATAATGAGAAATAGAAGGGGAAAGGTATTCAAAAGAGGTAGGTGATCAAAGTTCAGGAATGGCAGATGGGGAAGGGTCACCTGGGGCAGAGGCACTGGCAACATCATACTTTGTCGGCTAGAAATATGAAAATCCTTTGGGTTGACAGCCAAATAATAGATGAGCAGGACATAAGGTATTGGTAGTAGGGGGAGAAAGTGTCATAACAGATAAATTAGACCATTTACATGGGTGTGCTATTGACATCACATGTAGCCTTCCTCTTCCATCTCCACATATGACTTCATCTCCAGTCATACAGAAAAATTAGCAGCCATCCCACGGGACCTCCTCCATCCTGCTGATCATGATCCCATTCTTGTATTTGTCCCCCTCTCCTCCTCGCCTGCTACGGGGAGGTGTTCTCCTTCCTCCTCGGGTTCAGTCTCCACTCTGGCTCAGAGTCCATGCCCTCCCACCCTTCCAGGAGCCTGCGAGGATCCTCTCCCCTGCACTCCTTCCCATCATGCGCTCCTGTTTGATTCTCTCCCACTTGACTGCCCCACCTCTAAGTATTGCCCTGTCACTGTCGTGCATCACAGCCAGTGCTCAGGGGTTG
>NW_026758298.1:0-1068 GCF_022355385.1 Mustela nigripes
GCCTCGGCATTCTAGTTGTCTCCTAGCAACATGGCAGGTTTGATCTGAAAGCCCTGGGGGAGAAACCAAGGGGGATGAGTTGACATGGACTCTACCGAGGATAGATCATAATGTGGGTTTAAGTCCATGTAGACCTTGGAATGGGGCGCTTGATCCGGGGCCCTGAAAGATTCTCCTAAACAGAGGTTTTTATAGAGCTCCAAAGAGTACATTTCCTATGTGGAGACGAGATTTTTCAATGAGTGCCTCAGTAATCCCCCATATGCTGGTATTGGTAACCAGGCCTCTGAGGAGAGATGCCTGGAAACAAAAGCAATGGATCTGATTAGTGCCTAAGTGCCTGTCCAGTTCAATCTTATTCTATGGGGATATCTGTCTCTGGGTCTGAGTGGAGGTAGTTTCCTAACTTGTGAAAGATCATCCCTGCTTGTCCTGGGCAGCCAACACTATTGGGATGGCCTCGGGGAGTGTGAGGGTTTCTCCTAATCTATAGGGTTGTGGCCAATGGAAATGGCAGAATTCCCCTGGAGAAGGAAGCCACAGTCCTCAGGTGTGGATCCAGGGGCCCCAGCTTGGATGGTGTGTGGGCCACGATGTGGGGAAAGAAGTCTGAAAACACAAATTCAGCTTAGATTTGGGGATGTATGTTGAAGGCTCGATCACAGACCGTGGGAATTTTCCGGGCTATGAACAAAGGGCGAGTATTTGGCGTTTGCTCAGGCTTTTGTCTCTGGATTTTGTGCCTACGGTGGCCGTGGAATTTCGGGGTGTCCTCAAGAGCCATGGACATGTCTTTCTCTGGTGATTTGGCCTGATCCCAAGTGGTTGGGATCATTCTGTGGATGCGAAGTGTCCTTTCTGTATTTTTTTTTTTTTTACCTCAAGTGTCCCACCAAAGAGGGATTCCAGAGCAGTGCCCTGAGTAGGGGTGACTAGACATCTCTAACTCTGGTTGAGATTGGGGGACTAGGGGCTTGGCAAGCCCCATATGTGGGCTGTTGTTCCAGTCACTAAGAGGCTTTACATGAGGATAGGGCTCACGCTGAGGGTCACAATGTGTGTTTGTGC
>NW_026758299.1:0-824 GCF_022355385.1 Mustela nigripes
CATAACTTCTACCTTAGAAGAGAAATGGAAAAAAATTTCAACACCTTTATTTTAAGATTATATAGACAAATGGTCATCAAATTGGTAAGATATGTAAGACTTGAACAAAATTATCAACTAACTAGATATGCTTGATATTACAGAACACTCCCAACAACCGCAGACTACATATATTTTAAGCCATGATTTTCTTTGCAAAGGTCAACATTGATAATGTTCTAGTCATACCTCCGTGTACCAGGAAAGAAGTAGCACATTTATTGAAAGACAAGCTATCAAAGCTCCATTGATAAACCGTAAAGATGGAGAAGGGATTTGCAAATTATATATCTGATAATGGACATCTACACTGATTATTAAAAAATGAATAAAAATAAAAAACCTTAGTAATAACCAAACAGAGTATCCAATTTTACATGTGAAGAAAATTATTGCAGAGACATGTCACCAAAAGGATATGGATGGCTTATAAGCACATGACAAATTTCTCAACATTTAGACATTAAAGAAATACAAATTAATATCAAAATGGGAGATGCTTACATATCTGTTAGAATGGCTAAAATTATAAAGCCTAATTGTACTTCGTCTGAGCTAGGTTGAGAAGAAACAAAAAATCTAAACTGTTGTTGGAATATATCATGATACCACCACTTTGGAAAATATCTGCCATATAATAGGTTCAGTAGACAATTTGTAAATTTCAGAAAAAATTAATGTTGCGAGTATACTTAATTTCATAAGTCATTTCAATAATTTTTTCCAAAAAATAATCTATGTAAAACATACCTTAAATTTACTTTCAAAATATTTTATAGCATATA
>NW_026758299.1:924-1068 GCF_022355385.1 Mustela nigripes
ATCTATGTAGATCATAATAAATGTTTTTAATAAGCATGGAATTATAAATCTGAAGTGTGGTAAAATGAAACCACCTGCTAAGGGTGAGAGAACAAAAATAAACATCATTTTTCCAAATAAGAGGAATTTATTACCTTTGTTCAA
>NW_026758300.1:0-496 GCF_022355385.1 Mustela nigripes
TCAACCTCACGTGTTCCACCCAATGAGGGATTCCAGAGTAGAGCCCTGGGGAGGGGCGACTGGTCAACCAGAAATCTGGTTAAAAATTGGGGCCCTAGGGACATGACAAGCCCATTATGACATCTAATGGTCCAGCACTGAGAGGACGTACTAGAGGACAGGACTCACACTGAGGGTCACAATGCGTGTTTATGCCCTCGTCGCAGTCAAGAATGGGCGGGGCTTCAGGGTGAATGCTGGTTTCTCCTACACTGAACATTGGACAACATGCCAACCACAAGGTTTCTTGTCATGGGTAAGGTAGAGTTCTGATTTCTGCATCACAGTCACCCCTGGGCAGTGATTGGAGATAAGGTCTAGGTTCTGAAGCCTGAAAACTGAGGTAGGGAAAAGATGATGACCTAAGGCCATGGCGGGTCTGATGTGCTCAGTGTGCGGTCAGCTGTCTAGGAGCTGGTCACGAGGTTCGGGCTCAGGAGCTCAGACGGTGCATTAG
>NW_026758300.1:596-1068 GCF_022355385.1 Mustela nigripes
TACTGATTTCTGCATCACAGTCACCCCTGGGCAGTGATTGGAGATAAGGTCTAGGTTCTGAAGCCTGAAAACTGAGGTAGGGAAAAGATGATGACCTAAGGCCATGGCGGGTCTGATGTGCTCAGTGTGCGGTCAGCTGTCTAGGAGCTGGTCACGAGGTTCGGGCTCAGGAGCTCAGACGGTGCATTAGTGCCCAGGTTAGACTATATATTTTGGGTGCATTCGAGTGCCGTGTAGGTTCTTATATGAAGAACACTTCAGGATATGAAGAATGAGCGAGTCTGAGGTGCGTTCTCATTCTTTTGTCTCTGGATTTTGTATCAGCGATGGCCGTGGAATGTTGGGGAGGCCTCATGGGCCATGGACGAATCTTGCTCTCTGTGGATTTGGCCCGATCCCAATTGTTTTTCGTCAATCTGAGGGAAGGGAGGACTCCTTTCAGGTTTGTTACCTCAGGTGTCCGACCGAAAGA
>NW_026758301.1:0-1068 GCF_022355385.1 Mustela nigripes
CCCTTGGGTATGGTTTATTGAAGTGTCCACCTGTCTGAAAGCTGGGGAATCTAGATAAGGGAGGGAAAATTAGTTATGATAAAACATATCAACAAACATCAATAAATTTTGTAAAACTAATTGTCATGGCTCATATACAATATGACCAACAGAGGGACCATCAGAAGGAAAGCATCAGTTATGTTTATTGTCAAATTTTTTATTCAAAATAAAGCAGTGTGAGGGGAAGACACAATGAGAAAATTACCATTTTTTAAATGGTTAAACTTCTTACAAAATGGAATAGATTTTATATTCTAAGTAGTATATTGAAAAGTAAAACATTGGGGTGCCTGGGTGGCTCAGTGGTTTGGGCTGCTGCCTTTGGCTCGGGTCATGATCTCGGGGTCCTGGGATTGAGCCCCGCATCGGGCTCTCTGCTACACATAGAGCCTGCTTCCCTCTCTCTCTCTCTCTGCCTGCCTATCTGCCTAATTGTGATCTCTGTCTGTCAAATAAATAAATAAAACCTTTTATAAAAAAAGTTTTAAAAAATAACTTGTCATGTCTGGAATCAGGAGCATATGGAAAAAAATAATATCTGAGGACAATACTTCTGCCATGTTTTGTGCCTTGTTAATATTTTTAAACAGTCATGCAACTTTTAGCTTTATTGAAATACCTGCTAAGATACCAGCAGTGCCTTTTGGAGCCCTATGACTATAAAAATTAATTGCAAATATTCCAAATGTTTACTATGGTGTCACTATTTAGGGCCACCACCAAGTACGTTTCAGAAGTAAGCATAACTGTTACTCTTCCATAAGGCAAAAGGGCATATATTCAGGATTTCCATCTGCTGTACCAGGAGGTGAATCAATAATGATTTTTGTCTATAAAATAATTCACTTTTCAATCTAACATTCCTCATTCCACATTATAATAATAAAAACTAGGAGGAGACTAAAACAAACAAACAACTACAACTACAACAACCAGCTTTTCCTTCAGTGGAAAAGTAAATATAACCTTAAGAGTAGCCTGAAATTTATTTTTAAATATTTTTAAGATAAACGTTTTTGTTAGAAA
>NW_026758302.1:0-1068 GCF_022355385.1 Mustela nigripes
AGTGGCATGCAGGTTTATCCTCATTTGAGGTTTCTGGGTAGACCCATAGGGCAACGTTTTTCTTCTATAGGGCAGGCAGAGTGCAGCACTGTGTCAGCGGAAATCCCAAATGGAAGGCGTGTGGTCCAGGAGAGGGAGGACGGAAGTCTGAGAACAGTAGCTATGCTTAGGTTTTGGGGTGAGGGCACAGCAGGTACACTCTGAAGAGCTTAATCAAGACCTGGTGCATCTGAATTCAAGGCGAGATCAGCCGTTGGCTCAGGTTGGAGTTTCTTTCCATGATCCGCCTTCATGAAGATTGGGGGCATCATATAACCTTGGAAGCTATCCATGATATGAGTTGAGAGGTGGTCCATGAACAAGGATTCCTGTGGGACAGTCGACACCTGTTGAATGGCTCAAGGATGTCCCATAAGGAACGACACAAGGGCAGGGTTCTAAGGGTTCTAAGGACCTCTAAGGAGAGATGCCTAGAAACCAAAGCAATAGATCAAATAGGTGCCTATGGGCCTGTTCGTTCCTTTTTACTCTGGGGATATCAGTCTACGGGTCTGAGTGCCGGTAGGTGCTCAGATGGGCCCAGATTGCCCCTGTTTGTCCAGGGAAGCCACAAATATTGGGATAGCCTCAGGGAATTTGGAGGTTTATACTATTAGAAGGGTTGTGGCCATTGGAATGTGCACATACAATTCCCTTGGAGAGGGCAAGCCCAGTCTTAATGTTTGGCTCCAGGGGCCTGAACCTGTAGGGTGTGTAGGCCAAGGCTGTTTGGAGAGTTGTCTGAAAAGACAAAATTGGCTTATGTTTCGGGTCATAGGTATGGCAGGACTGATCTACAGACCATGAGGAGAACTCATCAGGATATGAAAAAAGGTCGAGGGTGAGGCTCTTACTCAAGTTTTTGTCTCTGGATATCGTGTCATTCATGGCCGTGAAATTTCCGGGTGACTTCATGGGAAATGGACGAGTCTTACTTTCTGGGGGTTTGGCCCCGTCCAAAGAGTTTGGGGTCATTCTGTGGGATGGACTTCTTCCATCCCACAGAATGACCCCAAACTCTTTGGACGG
>NW_026758303.1:0-1068 GCF_022355385.1 Mustela nigripes
TCCCTGATGGCCCCATCTTGAAGGGGGGGTGGATCAAGAGGCCATGGTGGTTTTCCCACGATGGGAGTTGTGAGAAGCTCCCAACTGCAAAGATTCTTCTGCAGGACAATTGAGACCTGTTGGTTTGCTCCAGGACAATGATTCCTAGCAGGGTTCTAAGGATGATTGGCTGGGTAGCCCACCTCGCATTCCAATTCCCTCCACGAAACAAGACAGGTTAGATCTGCTAGATCTGGGGGAGAAACCGAGTACCCTGAGTTGAAAGGGACTCTCCCGTGGATGTGTCCTAAAATGATTTTGTGTCTATGGAGACCTTGGAATGAAGCGGGGGTATTGGGGCCCTGAAGGGTTCTCCTAAAGAGAGGCTTTCACAGAGCTCCATCGTGCAAGTTTCCCGTGTGTACATGAGATTTGTTCTGATGCGTGAGTCAAGAAACAGCCATATGCTGTTATTGAAATCCAGGCCTTTGAGGAGTGATGCCTGGAAACCAAAGCAATGGATCCGATAGGTGTCTAGGGGCCGGTTCGTTCCTTTTTACCTCTGGGGACATCAGTCTACAGTTCTGAGTGCCGGTAGGCGCTCAGATGGGCCCAGATTGTCCCTGTTTGTCCTGGGAAGCCACAAATATTGGGATGGCCTCAGGGACTTTGGAGGTTTATCCTCGTAGTAGGGTTGTGGCCATTCGAATGGAAACATACAATTCCCTTGAAGAGGGCAAGCACAGTCGTCAGGTTTGGCTCCTGGGGTCAGAGACTGTATGGTCTGTAAGCAAGGGCTGTTTGGACAGTTGTCTGAAAACACAAACTCGGCTTATGTTTCGGGTCATAGGTATGGCAGGACTGATCTACAGACCATGAGGAGAACTCTTCGGGATATGAAAAAAGGGCGAGTGTGAGGCTCTTGCTCAAGTTTTGTCTCTGGATATCGTGTCACTCATGATCGTGAAAATTCCGGGTGACTTCATGGGCAATGGACGAGTCTTACTCACTGGGGGTTTGGCCCCGTCCAAAGAGTTTGGGGTCATTCTGTGGGATGGAAGAAGTCCGTTGTTCTGTTGTTGTTGATTT
>NW_026758304.1:0-1068 GCF_022355385.1 Mustela nigripes
CATGTCTGTTTTGGGGGGCAGTTCCCTACTATCTTGATGATGACAACTTTGTAATAGAGCTTGAAGTCTGGAATTGTGATGCCAACAACTTTGGCCTTCTTTTTCAATATTCTTCTGGCTATTCGAGGTATTTTCCGGTTCCGTATATATTGTAGGATGATTTGTCCCATTTATTTGAAAAAAATGGATTGGATTTTGATAGGGATTGCATTAAATGTGTTGATTGCTTTAGGTAGCATAGACATTTTCACAATATTTGTTCTTCCAATACAGGAGCATGGAACATTTTTCCATTTCTTTGTGTCTTCTTCAATTTCTTTCATGAGTACTTTAGAATTTTCTGAATATAGATTCTTTGTCTCTTTGGTGTGGTTTATTTCTAGGTATCTTAGGGTTTTGTGTCCAATTGTAAATGGGATTCACTCCTTAATTTCTATTTTTTCAGTCTTGTTGGTATAAAAAAATGCAACCAATTTCTGTTCATTGATTTATATCCTGACACTTTACAGAATTCCTATACAGGTTATAGCAGATTTGGAGTGGAGTCCTTTAAGTTTTCCACATACAGTATCATATCATCTGCAAACAGGGATTGTTTGACTTCTCTTCTGCCAATTTGGCAAAATTTGGATGCCCTTAATTTCTTTTTGTTGTCTGATTGCTGAGGCTAGGACTTCTAGTACGATGTTGAATAGCAGTGGTGATAACGGACATCCCTGCCGTGTTCCTGACCTCAGCGGAAAAGTATTCAGATTTTCTCCATTGAGAATGATATTTGCAGTGGGTTTTTCATAGATGGCTTTGATAATATTGATAATATGTCTCCTCTATGCCTACACTTTGAAGAGTTTTAATCAGGAAGGCATACTGCACTTTTCCAAATGCTTTTTCAGCATCTATGGAGAGTTTCATATGGTTCTTGTCCTTTCATTAATGTGTTGTATCACATTGATTGATTTGCAGATGTTGAACCAACCTTGTAGCCCTGGAATAAATCCCACTTGGTCGTGGTGAATAATCCTTTTAATGTACTGTTGAATCCTATTGGCTAGGATTTTGGTGAGAATT
>NW_026758305.1:0-1068 GCF_022355385.1 Mustela nigripes
CTCTCTCTCTCTCTCTCTCTGCCTACTTGTGATCTCTGTCTGTCAAATAAATAAATAAATAAAATCTTAAAAAAAAAGAAAAGTTAAACATTAAAAAATAAAATTTTAATTCAAAAAAATTATGTTATTTAAAAAAAAGATTAAAAATAGCAGAACCATTTTTCTTATAACTGGAAAATATATTGTATATATATATATATCAAAAATTCCTTGTCATGGGGGTGCCTGGGTGGCTCAGTGGGTTAAAGCCTCTGCCTTCGGCTCAGGTCATGTTCCCAGGATCCTTGGATCGAGACCCACATCGGCCTCTCAGCTCCGCAGGGATTCTGCTTCCTCCTCTCTCTCTGCCTGACCCTGCCTACTTGTGATCTCTGTCAAATAAATAAACTAAATCTTTTATAAAAATTTTTAAAAAATAACTTGTCATGTCTGGAATCAGGAGCATATGGAAAAAAATAATATCTGAGGACAATACTCCTGCCATGTTTTGTGCCTTGTTAATACTTTTAAACAGTCAGGCAACTTTTAGCTTTATTGAAATACCTGCTAAGATACCAGCAGTGCCTTTTGAAGCCCTATGACTATAAAAATTAATTGCAAATATTCAAAATGTTTACTATGGTGTCACTATTTAGGGCCACCACCAAGCATGTTTCAGAAGTAAGCATAACTGTTACTCTACTGTAAGGCAAAAGGGCATGTTTTCAGGAGTTCCATCTGCTGTACCAGGAGGTGAATCAAGTAATGATTTTTGTCTATAAAATAACTCACTTTTCAATCTAACATTCATCATTCCACAATATAATAATAAAAACTAGGAGGAGACTAAAACAAACAAACAACTACAACTACAACAACCAGCTTTTCATTCAGTGTAAAAGTAAATATAACCTTATGAGTAGCCTGAAATTTATTTTTAAATATTTTTAAGATAAGCGTTTTTGTTAGAAAACCATATATTTTATATTACTAAGAAATAACAGGCAAAGTTTTATTAACTTCTGAAAAGTCTAGTTACTTCAATTTATCTATTAACTCATCTCTTTATGAAGTAGAACATGATCACAC
>NW_026758306.1:0-1068 GCF_022355385.1 Mustela nigripes
TGGTTTGGAAGATATGAATTTTAGGCAAGGAGAGCTGGGAAGGTGGCGCACAGGGTAAAGAAGTTTGGGAGTCCTACGCTATGGGAAGCCAAGTCCTTGTTGGCACCATGTGGTGGTTCTCAAGTGAATAGTTACCAGCAGGCCAAATGCCAAAAAGACATTTTATTTATTTATTTATTTATTTTTAAGATTTTTATTTATTTATTTGACAGACAGAGATCACAAGTAGGCAGAGAGGCAGGCAGAGAGAGAGGAGGAAGCGGGCTTCCTGCTGAGCAGAGAGCCTGATGTAAGGCTGGATGCAGGGCTTGATCCCAGGACCCTGGGATCATGACCTGAGCCAAAGGCAGAGGTTTTAACCCATTAGGCCACCCAGGAGCCCCCCAAAAAGACATTTTAGAATGTGGGCCTTAAGAGGACATTTGGACTTTTTTTGGAAACTGTGACGCTGAGGAGATCCTGGCCAGGCTGAGGATACTGGATCTCATTGTGCTCCTAGCCCTTTGACCTTTCCCTGAAGCCCCTCAATAAAACGGTTTGATCCTGCCCCCTTCAGAATAGAACACTGGCGCCAATTGTACCCTGAGAGGTTCTGTGCTATACATTAAGAAGCACCATCTTACCCTCTGTTTCTGTGATCTTGGTCTGTCCATAATTCCTGATTTCTGGAACTATAGGATTTGAGGTCTTCATGGTAGCCACATCCAGTACCCAAGTGCCCTGATTTCTCCTCTCTCATCTGGTATGACTGTCTACACTTATAAAAGATGGGATCCCAGAACTTTTTAAAAAAATATTTTATTGGGGTGCCTGGGTGGCTCAGTGGGTTAAAGCCTGTGCCTTCGGCTCAGATCATGATCTCAGGGTCCTGTGATTGAGCCCCGCATCTGGCTCTCTGCTCAGCAGGGGGCCTGCTTCCTCCTCTCTCTGTCTACTTGAGATCTCTGCCTATAAAATAAATAAATAAAATCTTTAAAAAATATATTTTATTTATTTATTTGAGAGAGAGAGAGAAAGAGAGAGAGTGAGCAGACTCCCAAGGGGTTAGAGGCAGAGGGAGAGGGAGCA
>NW_026758307.1:0-1067 GCF_022355385.1 Mustela nigripes
GCTAGAACCTTGAGAATTGTCATTCTGAACTCTAGATCTGACATATTACCAATGTCTGTATTGATTAGGTCCCTAGCCTTCCGTACTGCCTCTTGTTCTTTTTTTTGTATTGAATTTTTCTGTCTTGTCATTTTGTCCAAATAAGAGTATGTGAAGGAGCAAGTAAAATACTAAAAGGGTGGCAACAACCACAGGAAAATATGCTTTAACCAAATTAGAAGAGATCCCAAATCGTGAGGAGGGAGAAAGGGGATAAAAAAAGGTTCAAAGAGGAAGAAAGAAAAAACAAGAAAAAAGAATAAAAAAGAAAAGAAATGAATTAAAAGAAAAGAAAACAAAAAAGAAAAATATAAAAAATAGAATTATATATGTTAGATAAACTAGTTAAAAAACGTTAAAAAAGAAAAAGGTAAAAGTTAAAAAAAAATTTTAACCAGAAAGCACGAAAAAAAACAAAAATGAAAAAGAAAAAAATTAAATTAACTGCAAGACTAAAAAAAAATCACAGGGAAAAAGCCATGAGTTCCGTGCTTTGCTTTCTCCTCCTCTGGAATTCTGCTGCTCTCCTTGGTATTGAAACCGCACTCCTTGGTAGGAGAACTTGGTCTCCGCTGGATTTCTTGTTGATCTTCTGGGGTAGGGGCCTGCTGTAGTGATGCTCAAGTGTCTTTGCCCCAGGCGGAATTCACTGCCCTTATCAGGGGCCGGGCTGAGTAATCCGCTAGGGTTTGCTTTCAGGAGCTTTTGTTCCCTGAGCGCTTTCTGTAGAGTTCCGGAGGACGGGAATACAAATGGTGGCCTCCTGGTCTCCGGCCCGGAGGAGCCGAGAGCCGGAGGCCCCACTCCTCAGTGCGCCCTCAGAGAACAGCGCCCAGTTACTCCCGTTTGCCTGACCTCCGGCCACGGGCCGAGCTCACCGAGCCTGCGACCGGTTCAAGGTAACACCGAGCTGTGAGCTTACTGTCAGCTCTGTCTCTGTAGCCGGCTTTCCCGTTCCAATACTCGCAAGCTCTGCGACACTCAGACACCCCCGATCCTTCTGTGACCCTGCGGGACCTGAGGCCATC
>NW_026758308.1:0-1067 GCF_022355385.1 Mustela nigripes
CCCGGGAGGGACTGTTTAAAGCCTGGACATCCAATGAGTTTGCCAGGGCCTTGGACACATGCGGGCTTGAAAAGTTAGGTCCAATGGGAGAAGGGTCCTGTCCCGGGAATCCCTGCTTACCCCCTCTTTCCTCACTCTTTACCCCGTCCCCGGCTGCCTTGTGTAATTTTTTTACCCTCTTCTCCTCCCCTGGGTTTTTAAGACTTTGGCTTGGTGATTAAGGTCAGTCTACTACATTCAGGTACATTTAGTTAAAAGAAAAAAAAAAAAGTCCTTGATTGTTTTGGAGCTTGAGTTCATTATTCAAATTAGATGGCAGCGAAGTCCCTTTAGTTATAATAATCTTTGAAACACAGGATTCTGGCGAGGGGTAGAGATGAGCAGTGGAGTTATGATCTCTAGCAGCTGTTGGCTGTTAAAGCCACCTGTGGTGCTCACCCTGTTCTAGCCCTGCAGTCTCCTACCCCCATCCTCCCTCCCGGGTTTAAATTTGCTCCCCGCTCAGCTTCTGGATTCTCTGTTCATACTGAGCCCATTAGTGCAGTACAATAAAACTAGTGTCAAAAAAAAAAAAAAAAAAACTTCAGGGGACGCCTGGGTGGCTCAGTTGATTAAGCAGCTGCCTTTGGCTCAGGTCATGATCCCAGTGTCCTGGGATCGAGTCCCACATCCGGCTCCTTGCTCTGCAGGGAGCCTGCTTCTCCCTCTGACTCTGACTTCCACTCTGTCTGCCTATGCTCGCTCTCGCTCGCGCTCTCTCTCTGACAAATAAATAAATAAAAAATCTTTAAAAAAAAAAAAAAAAAAAAAAACTTCAGGATTTCATAGAAAGAACTGGCAGGAACTTTGTTTCAAAGTTTCAGCTTGACTATTGGAAGCCTGCTCTGGAAACGTTTCATTCATTTTAGAGCCAGAAGGGGCAAAACTGAGTGAAAGAAACTTCTGAGACATCACTCAGAAATTGATTTTTTTTCTATTCAATGTTGCAAAGACAAACTTTGAGCATTGGCTCTTTTGCATCCAGATGCCTGGGAGAGCATAGGACTGAGGAGCTCTTAGCCTTTGCA
>NW_026758309.1:0-1067 GCF_022355385.1 Mustela nigripes
GTAGAGCCTCAGGAGGACACAGCCAATGAGGAAGAGGTGTCCCATATCATTAGCCAGCCACGGGGTTCAGATGCAGTGGCTGTGGCTGGTCCTGGCTAGATGGTGAGCCCCAGGGAAGGTAGCTGCAGGGAGTGCTGTCTATAAGCTGAGCCCCAGACTCAAGGAGACGCTGTTGGAGGATGTGTCTATCTTGCATGTAAAAGGGAGACCCAGAGTCTCAATTTATCCTGTGGCTTTCCCTTGGCTGGCACCTTCTCAGGGACACAGCACAGTGAAGTCACAAGACAGGAGAGGTTGCAAAACAGAATCTAGAGAAAGGGAACTCATTTGTATTAACTGTTTGCCATAGGCTAGGCTTTTCATTTACAACCTTGCTTAATTCTTAAAATGGCCTAATGATGCAGGTATTGTCATTAATTTTCTGAAGCTGGGATAATATTCTGGGTGCACAAACACCTTCCTGGAGGTCACAGGAAAAAAGAGGTTTCCATACCTAGGACTGCCCTTCTCCAAACCACATTCTCCTCTCTGTGCCAAGCTCATCTTCTGCCTTGCGACTAAGGGACACAATGGGAGCCAGGTAAACTCACAGTTTTTAATCTAGAAAGAACCTTAGGATAAAGATTTTTTTAATCTTTAAAAATATGACCAAAAAGTTCTCTTTATTTGTCTAAGATAACATCCACCCCCGCAAGTAGAGAAGAAAATTAAGGCACGATTTCTTTGTTAAAATTTCAGTTAGTAAATAAGAATATCTAGAACATACCTGTAGCCTAATAAATTAATCTAAATATCAATTGATCTATCTGTTCTAACATAGTTGGCAAAAATAAGCTCCGAATAGCCATAAGCATGTATCTGCAGAACAGATTCTTCTAGGTGGTAGACAAAACTATAAAGGTGGTCCCCAGGGTCTCGGTCTCCTGGTTATTTAATCAAACAATAAGGTAGTGTTGCTGTGAAGGCATTTTGCATATGTAATCAAAACACCAAGTCAGTTGATCTTAAGATACGTGATTACCCACTGGCCTTGACTCAACCAAGTCAACCTTTAAAATGCCCAGAGT
>NW_026758310.1:0-1067 GCF_022355385.1 Mustela nigripes
GACTGTAATTCTAATTTAAGAACAGATTATTTATATCAAAACCACATGTTGGCCTAATCTTACACAAAATTTATAAATCTCACTCAGAGCCTTGGACACTTTTATTTGTTGAGTCTATATGGTACTATGGACATTCATCTTTTTTGACCTCATAGCTTCATGTATGTCTATACTTTTGAAAATACATGCATCATAGTTCCATTGTAAAATATCTGGGTTATAAAATGTGCTATGCTATCAAAATGGTAATAAGAACGTACAAATGACCTGATGTAATGAACTGGACCAGATTGCCAGATATCACATTTCATACCAGAAAGATTCAGTGGTAAGGTTTAAAATGGCCAGCTATAATTCAACTGAATTATTACTCATTTAACTTCTTTCTTTGTGTCCAGTATTATACATTAGTCAGTATTATAGTAAATAAGTACTTTGGACAGATGTAAATATGCTGTAATAAAAAATGTTTTTCTTCTTTATTTTAGTCCTTTTTACTTGTAAGACTAGCCACAAATACCTTGCCTCCTCCAAAATAATTTACAATCCAAATTTATCTCTAAATGAATTTATTGCACAGAAAAATATATATATATACACTTACAGTAGACATGTTCAAAAATAGTTACACAACAGCAGGGCCCTAAATGTAAGCTGTATAGTTGTTTTGTTTTGTTTTCTTTAAATAAAAAGAGGTTATGTGAAATACTGGAATTTTATTTCCAGGCCTAGTATTTCAAGACAGTTAACTACACTTACAGTGTCAACAGCCTCTTGTTGGCAGTATGATTTTATTGGCTCCATGGAATAACAGCAATAATTTACTATTCCTTCTTTCTTTTATGATACACACAGAAAAAAAAATTGACACATTTGCTCAAGACCAACCAGAATCATTTTAACCTATCAAAATTGATGGGAGGCCTTCACTGCCAAAGTCACTGCTGGGTTTTCACAATTCATTGCAGACAATCTGCTACTCCCATTATGATAAAGGAGAGAAGAGTCACAAACAGGTAAAAAGCTAGATTAATACTTGTAATTATCATTGAATTATTTAGCCTGCT
>NW_026758311.1:0-1067 GCF_022355385.1 Mustela nigripes
GCGTGCTCAGGCTTTTTTCTCTGGATTTTGTATCAGCGATGGCCGTGGAATGTTGGGAAGGCCTCATGGGCCATGGACGAATCTTGCTCTCTGTGTCTTTGGCCCGATCCCAATTGTTTTTCATCAATCTGTGGGATGGGAGGACTCTTTTTCAGGTTTGTTACCTCAGGGGTCTCACCAAAAGAGGAATACCAAAGGAGAGCCCTGGGGAGAGTGAAGGGACAACCCGAACTATGGTTAAAAATTGGGGCCTAGGGGCATGGCAAGCCCAATATGCTGTCTCTCCATCCAGCCACTGAGAGGCCTTACCTGAGGACTGGGCTCAGGCTGAGGGTCACAATGTGTGTTTGTGACCAATGTGGCCCGCAAGCATGGGCGGGGCCTCATGGGCCACACTGGTTTCAAGTACACTGAACCTTGGACAACATGCCAACCACAAGGTTTCTTGCCATGGGGAAAGCTTTCTGATTTCAGCATCATTTTCTAACCCGGGCCGTGATTGGAGATAAGGTCTAGGTTCAGAAGCCTGAAAACCGTGATTAAGTAGAGATGACGATAAGGCCATGGCGGGTCTGATGTGTTCAGTGTGCGGTCAGCTGTCTGGGTATTGGTCACGAGGTCCGGGCTCAGGTTGTCAGACAGTGCATTAGTGCCCAGGTTAGACTATATATTTTGGGTGCATTCGAGTGCCATGTAGGTTCTTATCTGAAGAACTCTTCAGGATATGAAGAATGAGCCAGTCTGAGGCGCGTGCTCAGGCTTTTTTCTCTGGATTTTGTATCAGCGATGGCCGTGGAATGTTGGGAAGGCCTCATGGGCCATGGACGAATCTTGCTCTCTGTGTCTTTGGCCCGATCCCAATTGTTTTTCATCAATCTGTGGGATGGGAGGACTCTTTTTCAGGTTTGTTACCTCAGGGGTCTCACCAAAAGAGGAATACCAAAGGAGAGCCCTGGGGAGAGTGAAGGGACAACCCGAACTATGGTTAAAAATTGGGGCCTAGGGGCATGGCAAGCCCAATATGCTGTCTCTCCATCCAGCCACTGAGAGGCCTTACCTGAGGACTG
>NW_026758312.1:0-1067 GCF_022355385.1 Mustela nigripes
ATGTCATGCCTTTAGTAGCAAACTTGAAATCTTGGCCATTGGTTTTGATTTTTGATTTTTGTTTTGGTTGATTTGGTTCGATTTTTGTAATTTTAAAAATCCCTCCACCCCTTGGATCTGTCTGACTTGATTGCTTTCAGCTGTTTCTGCAACAAAGATGTCCCAGCAGCGTGAACTCTCATTGTTTAGAGTGGCGCCCCCTTCTGAACACTTTGTTAATAAAAACCTTTTTTTTTTTTTTTTTTGGCTAGGGTAAATGTGGAACAACAATGAGGTATTTCAAAGAGGTGAACCACAGAAATATTTCTCTAAGGGTGGGGTGAGGGTTACTCAAAAAGGAACTTGACAAGGCTTTTAAAGATATCGACAATCATTATAACATAACGTGACTGATTATTACCATGCTCTTAACTGGGCAAACACTTGTTGGCTTCCAAGATTGACTAACATAGTTGAGATGGTTCTAGCGGCCTTCTAGCACAGGGTCTCATGAGGCAGGGATTCTTGCCATTGGCTGTGCAAGCCATGAGGCCTGTTAGTGATTCTATTTTTTCCTCTGTAGAATGGGTCTTTCTACATTCCAGGTCCTTTCTACCCCAATAAATAATGCGGCGATTCTCTCCGTGAGTTGTACTTTTGGTTTAAACAGTCAACTGTCTCTTAAGAAGGAATTTTGTTTATATTCCTTAAAAAAAAGTCCTTTTAAAAAAATCTTTTTTTAATTTTTTAATCCCATATGTTAACTCTGATCCTGGAACTTTGTCATTATGACCTTCTCGGCTGATTACAATATTCATCATCAGCACCTACTGCTCTCCTCTCCTTGTGGTCTCTCCGGAAGGGGTCTTCTCTAGCTCTTCTAGCAGGAGATGGGCACTTCCCCTCTACCCCTGTTGCCAGACCAACCTTACCTATCCTGCAGGGTCAGGTCGGCCTGGCCTTTTATCTGTTGTTCTCTTCTGAGTGCTTAGTTTTTCATAGATACCGTGTTTTGCTTTTGTCAGGATTTACCCTGGAGTATCAAAACCCTTTTCCTGTGCCAGTGAAGCCTAAGAAACAGTCCTGAT
>NW_026758313.1:0-584 GCF_022355385.1 Mustela nigripes
GGGATCCTATCACCTCTCCTTTCCTGTGGGGAAAGCACTGGCCTAGTACGCGAGTCCGCCTGAGCGCCAGAGTAAAAGGCCAAGCGATGCCTACACTGGGAGATGGTAGTGTGCATAGAGTGCCATCCTAGTCTACGCACGCTACTGCAGCGTTGTGGCTGTGTCTACTTAATTCGGCCTGGCTTGGTGAACCCAGGACGTGAATATGGAGCCCGGGAAAGCAAAGCCCAAGAGGCACCAGCTCTCCCGCAACTCTTCTTCCTTACATGACTGAAGACTTGCTGAGGAAGCAGCAGCGTAGTGCGGTTTCTCCAAGCCAAAGCCTCTGTGAAAGCACAGCATTCGATGAGAAATGTTCTGCGGACTGCTGCTGCTTGCTTGAGTCCAGTCTCGCGGTGGGAGAAATCGACTACAGAGAAAGCGTCTTTGCCTGGGCATCTCCCCTGGGAAAGCAAAGCGTTCCTTGGGACATCAGAGTTGGGTTTGGGGATGCTGCTGCTATTGCCTGAGCTAGTCTCCGCACTCGGTGGAAGATACCCGCATGGAGCGAAATGCCCTTTGCCCTAGCATCCCCTCTGCCTGAA
>NW_026758313.1:684-1067 GCF_022355385.1 Mustela nigripes
CCTTGGGACATCAGAGTTGGGTTTGGGGATGCTGCTGCTATTGCCTGAGCTAGTCTCCGCACTCGGTGGAAGATACCCGCATGGAGCGAAATGCCCTTTGCCCTAGCATCCCCTCTGCCTGAGAGAGAAGCCCTGTGGGGAAGGCGCAGGACGCCGCCCCCGGAGAAGAGAAGGAGCCTTTGGCCTTGGGGTCCGGAAACGCACGGGAAGCAGGATAGCCAGCCGTGGAACGAACAGCAGGCCGGGGGCAAGACAAGTGTCACCGGCTCCCTGTGTGGAGAGATGGAAGCCTGTCGCTCAGGCAGACTCGGGGTCTAGGCCAGTCCCTTCACCTCTGCCCTAGTCGTCCCCTCATGTCTCCTTAGCAGCCAGGCTTCCATCTC
>NW_026758314.1:0-1067 GCF_022355385.1 Mustela nigripes
GACAATGTTTACGTTTGTTGGAAGAATAACATGGCCTACCTGTGAGTACCAGGCCAGCTTCTACATGTCAGGGCCTACTCTTTTTATCTTTCTCAAGGAAAGCCTTTTTTATATATCAATCATCTTTCAGGGTGAATCATTTTAAATTTACAGAACAGTTGCAAAATATACATAACAAATATCATGGAGGACAAGGGTGTTAGAGAGAAGGGAGTTGGGGTAAATTGGAAGGGGAGGTGAATCATGAGAGACTATGGACTCTGAAAAACAATCTGAGGGGTTTGAAGTTGCGGGGGGGTAGGAGATTGGGGTACCAGGTGGTGGGTATTATAGGGGGCACAGATTGCATGGAGCACTAGGTGCAGTGAAAATATAATGAATACTGTTTTTCTGAAAATAAATAAATTAATTTAAAAGAGTTTTTTTTTATTTATCTGACAGAGATCACAAGTAGGCAGAGAGGCAGGCAGAGAGAGAGGAGGAAGCAGGCTCCCCGCAGAGCAGAGAGCCTGATGTGGGGCTCGATCCCAGGACCCTGGGATCATGACCTGAGCCGAAGGCAGAGGCTTAACCCACTGAGCCACCCAGGTGCCCCCAAAAATAAATAAATTAAAAAAAATATATATAAACACATACAGAGCATACTGATGCTTCTTCTCTCCTGGATTAAGCCTTTTGTACCATAAAGGAATTAGGGAAGATGTGTCTGCTGATATTTGGGCAGGGCCTACTCTTTTTTCTCCCAGCAAGCACCAGGAGTGATTTATCCAAGGACCCTCCCAGATCTTTGTCATGGACATCAAGCGGGGTGCCTGGAGGAAAAGCTCACAAGATGGTGAGAATCTCCTCAAAGGACTTCCTACTCCCTTGGGAGCCCATACTTGGCCGTTACCAATTTATCAAAAATTTCTAAATAATCTTAATATCTTACATGGCATCCAGGCAGTGTCTGTCCCAGGTAAATAAATATACAGGTCTTCGTTCTGCCTGCAAACACTTGTCTTTCATTAAATTTTATGTTTTTCATTAGACTTTCGTTCTCTGAGGGGTTCCAAAATAAGTCAATA
>NW_026758315.1:0-1067 GCF_022355385.1 Mustela nigripes
ACACACACACACACACACACACACACACACACACACACAGTGTGTGTATGTTTGGGTTTTTCCCTTTGCTTTTTTTCCCTTCCCTTTACTCCCTTTCTTGTTTCATCAGGTAGCACTTCCTTAAGAAATCACTTGCACACAAAACCTCATCACAAGGTCTGCTTATGAAGAAGCCAACCTGTCTGACATCTTGCTCAAAACAATTCATAACTTAGTCCCACCATGTTTTCTGCAATTATCCATCATGTACTAGATGTGCTAGTTTTCTCATCAATTGTACTTACCCACAGCACTCCTTAAGTCAGCTATTTCCCAAGTGACCTCTGTGACTATCATAACTTCCTAACTTCCAAAAACAAACTCTAGCTATCACTCCCACCCCATGCATAGCCCAAAGCCCTATCCATGAAAAGTGCTCAGTAAATGTCGTTTGAACTGCTGCTGCCTCCCCCATAAAACTTGTTTCAACAATTCTAGTACATATAACCCTAGCTGTATTCTCCAACTTCTATATTTAATGTCATCCACATTCATTTGTTGAGTTATTCAACAAATATTTATGTGATTACTATGCCCCAAGACCTGTGCTCACCACAGGGAATGAAACAGTAAGTATGGGGGCGCCTGGGTGGCTCAGTGGGTTAAAGCTTTTGTCTTTGGCTTGGGTCATGATCGCAGGGTCCTGGAATCGAGCCCTGCATTGGGCTGTCTGCTCAGCAGGGAGCCTACTTCCACCACCACCACCACCCACGCCTGTCTCTCTGCCTACTTTTGATCTCTGTCAGATTAATTAATTAATTAATTTAAAGAAAAAAAGAAACAGTAAGTATGGATTTTACTTGTTCCCATGGAGTTTAGAATCAAGTTAAGGATACATATATTAAGCAAATAATCACACTAATAAATGTTGATTTATTGCCATGAACATCTAAAGTGAGATAAATGGTGCTGTGAGAGAACATAAAAAGTAATAAATGTCCTCAACTAGGAATTCTCTGAGTAAATGATGAAGAAGTGATGACCTAAAATTATTGTCCTTCTCTATTTTAGAGATTCTTGGTCCCACC
>NW_026758316.1:0-1067 GCF_022355385.1 Mustela nigripes
GAAAGTGATGGAATGTGAGTTTTTAAGGCATATCAAATTAAATTGCTATCCAAAGAAGACTGACTTCTATCTCTTGAAATTTCAAATTATGTACTATGTGAAACTCAGAGACAATACTCACACACACAGATAAGACACACAAAAGATGGGTAGGAAGTGAGGAATCGCACTTAAAGATGGAAACCCCAAATAAAAGACTACAAAGTAGAAGTCACAGAGAATCCACATCAGAAACCAACCGAAACGAGAAAGATAAGTCCTTACCTATGAATAGTTAGTTCAAGTGTTCAGGACTAAGTTCTCATACCACTAGAAACAGATTGTTGGCTGGATAAATAAAAATAAGAATGGCAAAAAATTCCAACAAGAAAAGATAAAAAAACACAACAAGCTCAACCTTTTGTTGCCCATAGGAGATTTCCTTCTAATATAAAGATACGCATAGCTTGAAAGTGAGGGAATGGGGAAGACATAGGTTATGCAATTTTCAAGGAGAAGAGAGCCAATGTGATTGTGCCTATAGCAGATAGAGAGATTTTATTCCTTCGAGAGACAAAAGATTACTGGAAGGTGTATTGTCTTGGTGGATTATCAAAACGTAAGAAACTTGGAAAAACTGCCAACATATACACCACCAACGTGGGTGTATTTAATGTTGAAAGCATGTGAAAAGAAAGGAAGGGAGTTGTGGATCTCCATCCAATATATTTGGGGATTAGGATGTCTACTTTTTGCATAGGATAGATCCTCCAGAAGGAAAGGTAGTAAGTATTAACAGACATCATCATGGGCTCCCTAGACACCTTGAGTTTTGGAGAAGCATGCATAAGTTGTGTCTCTGGTGACCATAACAGAAGTTCATCCCAAGGTAAGACTTAACATTGCCTATCACAGATCCTGTGCTGGAGTCCAAAACATGTCTTAATTAATGGAAGAAAATTCAAATCCTATCCTCTATACTTATGACCACGAAGGTATGAAAATGGAAATAAATCACTTTCTAAAGGTAAATACAGCCATGCACTAATAGGTGAAAAACACAACACACTCATGAACAACTAATGAAT
>NW_026758317.1:0-1067 GCF_022355385.1 Mustela nigripes
AGACGTGTGGAAAACCTTAAGGACCTCAGGAAAACCAGTTTGTCACACGGCATGGACTTGGCTGAAATAATTCCATTGAAACCAACTGGGCCCAGATGATAGCTCTGAGGAAATGTTGTCTTTCTGTGAAAAGGGAGCAAGTTTCCAATTTTCCCCCTACATTGTGTTTTTACTTTCTCTTTCATGCCTCAGAGATATGAATTCTGGGGACTTATTTACAACAAAGTAAATGTCAAACAATAGGGCATTGGATGAAACAGTCTATATATCCAATAATAAAAGATAAATTAGGACTAACTGTATGTTCATCCAGATTTGCTTGCGAACACATTGCTGAGGCCAGATGGCATCTGTCAGTCCTTTGTGTCCTCTGCCCACTTCTGGACGAGTCTCTCATCTCGTTGCATTACATCTTTCCCCTCAGGTTCACAGTCAAGGAGTTTGTCAGAATGAGTGAACCTTCAGAAATACTAGTTTCAGGGTACCTGGGTGGCTCAGTGGGTTAAGCCTCTGCCTTTGGCTCAGGTCATGATCCCAGGGTCCTGGGATCGAGCACCACATCGGGCTCTCTGCTCAGCCGGGAGCCTGCTTCCCCCTCTCTCTTTGCCTGCCTCTCTGCCTACTTGTGATCTCTGTCTGTCAAATAAATAAATAAAATCTTTAAAAAAAAAAAGAAATACTAGTTTTAGCATAGCTTATTGTGATCAGCATGTAGTGTTATAGTTTTGGGCAGAGGATTAAGTAAAAATTTGGTTTAAATCTTGTGAACTAGTTCTCAGTCCATTCGGGCTCCCACAACGAAGTACTACATGGCTTGGAGCAACAGACATTTATTTCTCATGGTTTGGAGGCTGGAAGTCTGAGAGCAGGGTGCCGGACCCTTTTATGGGTTGCAGAATAAGTGGGTTTTGAGTTATGTCACTGGGGTCTCTTTTATCAGAGCACTTCTGCCATTTTTGAGGGTCCCCCATGACCCAATCATCCCAAAGACCTCATCTTATTGCACCATCACCTTGTGGGTTAGGATCTCAATGTACAAATTTGAGGGAGGTGAAGAGACAAACATT
>NW_026758318.1:0-1067 GCF_022355385.1 Mustela nigripes
GGCACCTCGGGCGGCGCCATCCCCAGCCCGACCCCAGGCGGACCCGGGTGCGGCGGGGCGTCCGGGGTGGTCCCGGTGCCCCGGGGGTCGCGGGAGGCTGGGTCCCCACACCCCCGCCAGCTCCTGGCCCGCGCTTTCTGCTCCAGGTGAGGGCACTGCGGGGTTTCAATTTACCTGTGCGCAGAGGGTCGTCTGGAGAAACCATGGGGCTGGGAGGGGCAGCGCGGCCTCTGGGGCTGGGCTGGAGTGCAGGACCGCATGGGCAGCGAGGCCTGTGGGTCCTGCAGTCCCGACTGGGCCGCAGCCTGCACGCCCCTCCTCCGCCAGCCCCTCCACCTCCTCTCAGCCTCTCCGCCGGGTCCTCCTCGAGCTCACTTCCCGCTTCTGGAATTAGCAAAGCCCCTTCTCCGGGCCACCCCCCACCCGCACCCCTCCTTCCTGAGGCGGAGGCCCAGGCCTGGGCACCGGGTGAAGCCCTGGGGGCCTGCGAGTGTGTCCAGCGTCGGCGCTCAGCGGCCTCCTAGCCTGGCTCCCCCAGCGGGTATCCGCGGGCAGCGTGGCTGCAAAAAGATCATCAGCCCTAAACCCCGGCTGCTCTCTCGGGTCACTTCGCTGTCTTCCTCATTGCGCCCGAAGCGGGGAACCAGTTTCCCCAGCACAGGCCTGGGCTGAGATTCCTGCCTGCTATTTGAGCAGTCTCCTGGTCTCCAGACAGGGTCTGCCTTTGCATGATGGCAGGCGCGAATAACTTCGACCGGGATGTTAGGGTTTTTATCTGTTTTTTGGTCATTGGTTATTACATGACCTCCATGGTAGGTGCTCCACAAAGGGAGTGAAAAGAGGATGCCTGAGACATACGCATATGGCCATTCTAGAAAAAGAGCTTGGGGTTCTCTCGGAAGCGCGGCATTGGTCCTTGCACTATGGTTTAATAGAAAAGGGATTATGCACAAACTTACTTAAATGAGCATAGGTTGAAATCGTTTACTGAGAATAAATATTTAAAACAGGTATATTTTAACTAAATCTATCATCAATCATAAATCTATTGCACGAAGGTTACAGGC
>NW_026758319.1:0-1067 GCF_022355385.1 Mustela nigripes
CCGGCACTCGAAGGCACCCAAAATATATAGTCTAACCTGGGCACTAATGCGCTCTCTGAAAACCTGTGCCCGGACCGCGTGACCAACACCCAGATACCTGACCGCACACTGAGCACATCAGAGCCGCCATGGCCTTAGTTCATCAATCATCTCTTCCGTACCTCAGTTTTCAGGCTTCAGAACCTAGACCTTATCTCCAATCACTGCCCAGGGGTGACTGTGATGCAGAAATCAGAACTCTTCCTTACCCATGGCAAGAAACCTTGTGGTTGGCATGTTGTCCAACGTTCCGTGTACGAGAGCCCAGCATTCACCATGAGGCCCCGCCCATTCTTGAGTGCGACGAGGGCATAAACACGCATTGTGACCCTCAGCGTGAGTCCTGTCCTCTAGTATTTCCTCTCAGTGGCTGGATCCTTAGATGTCATAATGGGCTTGACATGTCCCTAGGCCCAATTTTTAACCAGATTTCTGGTTGTCCAGTCGCCCCTCCCCAGGGCTCTACTCTGGAATCCCTCATATTGTGGGATACCTGAGGTTGAAAAACAAAACAAAACAAATCAACCACAACAGAACAACGGACTTCTACCTTCCCACAGAATGACCCCAAAATCATTGGATGGGGCCAAAACCCCAGAGAGTAAGACTCGTCCATTTCCCATGAAGTCACCCGGAAATTTCACGACCATGAGTGACACGAAATCCAGAGACAAAATCTTGAGGAAGAGCCTCATACTCGCCCTTTTTTCATATCCCGAAGAGTTCTCCTCATGGACTGTAGATCAGTGCTGCCATACCTATGACCCAAAACATAAGCCGAGTTTGTGTTTTCTGACAACTGTCCAAAGAGACCTGGCATACACACCCTACAGGCTCATGCCCCTGGAGCCAAACCTGACGACTGTGCTTGCCCTCTCCAAGGGAATTGTATGTTCCCATTCCCATGGCCACAAAACTACTAATAGGATAAGCCTCCAAAGCCCCTGAGGCCATCCCAATATTTGTGGTTTCCCAGGACAAACAGGGGCAATCTGGGTCCATTTGAGCACCTACCGGCGGTGAGACCC
>NW_026758320.1:0-1067 GCF_022355385.1 Mustela nigripes
AAATTTCAAAGAAAATCTACTTTTCCAAACACGACTTTTTATCCTATTTTTTTTAATTTTGTCGACAACTGATAAAATGTTTAGCGAGACTATAAATGTTAGATCGACAAAATGCTTAATAGATGTAGATTCAAAATATTATGTTCCATTAAAAATGATTTAGTCTTTGATGAACATGTTTGGTAATATGTAGTATCCAGATACAGTAAATTAATGACATATATAAAATTATAGGAAAATGACACCTTCCGTTCCATTATGAGTAGAGCTTTTATTTTATTTTTTTTAAGATTTTATTTATTTACTTGTCAGAAATGGAGGGAGAGAGAGCGAGTGAGCACAGGCAGACAGAGAGGCAGGCAGAGGGAGAAGCAGGCTCCCTGCTGATCAAGGAGCCCGATGTGGGACTCGATCCCAGGGTGCTGGGATCATGACCTGAGCCGAAGGCAGCTGCCCAACCAATGAGCCACCCAGGCGTCCCATGAGTAGAGCTTTTAAAATGCTATTTGTCACAACCTGTCATCTTGTCATTATGTAGCATTATGTAGCATTTCAAAAATGTATACTCTTCACTATGAAGTCTTTTAGAAATCTAAAATATGACATTCTATGGATTGTGTTTCTATATTCCTTTATTGCCAGTTTGAACAAATCCACATGCTTTGATTCAAAGGTAATAAATTCCTCTTATTTGGAAAAATAATGTTTATTTTTGTTCTCTCACCCTTAGCAGCTGGTTTCCTTTTAGCACACTTCAGAGTTATAATTTCATGCTTATTAAAAACATTTATCATGATCTACATAGATGAATGAAACTTTTATTTTATTAAATTATTTGCCAAAAAATCTGTTATTTTTAAAAATGTTTTTCCTTTGAAGGGTTATTTTTGAGCATTCAGAGAGGATCTAGGAGTATGGACTTATGCAATTTTTAAGTAGGTATGAAATGGTTATTTATATGATTGTTTCTTTAAGGCTTATGCATATTGTCCATTATATGCTATAAAATATTTTGAAAGGAAATTTAAGGTATGTTTTACATAGTTTATTGTTTGGAAAAAAATATT